>NC_081555.1:68544651-68851475 GCF_963082655.1 Stomoxys calcitrans
TAGTATTCAGTAGTAGTACATTAGAGTCAAAGGCAGACATGCTGACCTCTGAGCTACGGTGGTCCCAGCTATGTCCGTTTGCTTATGTTCATGTGTAATTAAAGTATATATTTTAACTTCCATTCCAATCATCTTGAAATTATGCACAGACTTATTTTTTGCTCTAGAGGCGAAGCTAATTGATCTGATTCGGACCAATATTGCCATAATCTGGTCATTTGGTAACCGATCGTCAAGAAAATTACCAAGTAGGATTCCCTTATGACTCTTGATATTACTGGTAAATTAGCTGAATATAGCTCCCATATACATATGTATATGCATGTCTGTTTGGCTCGATTTTCTCCTCTGGAGCCTTTGTCAGCGCACAATGTCTTCCACTATGATGAGATTTAGATATATGTCCCATGTATAAGTTTCTCCGATTTTGAGTAATTGAAATAATGTGCTAGTAACCGATCCTCACAAAATTTAGCTTATACCACTGTCTTATGGATAATGATATTTCTACAGAATTTAATCAAAATCGGTTCAAATAAAGGTATAGTTCCCAAATATATTCATCACCCGATTTTCCCTGATCGAGCAGTTGTTATTACAATTTTGCACGGGTTTATCTCTAATTTGGTACGGATTGTTTTATTACGAATCCGAACACTTTTGATGAAGTTGAAAATCGGTTTAGAATTAGAAATAGCATCCCCATAATCACAACGTCCAATTAATTGGGGTTGCCCAAAAAATAATTATGGATTTTTCCTATAGTCCGCGTTGACAATTTTTTTCACAGCTTGTGACTCTGTAATTGCATTCTTTCTTCTATCAGATATCAGCTGTTACTTTTAGCTTGCTTTAGAAAAAAAGTGTAAAAAAAGTATATTTGATTAAAGTTCATTATAAGTTTTATTAAAAATGCATTTATTTTCTTTTAAAAAATTAGCAATTACTTTTTGGGCAACCCAATATATACTCCATTCGACTTTTGCCTTACCATACTTGTTTTTTATGTAGAGCTTTAACGAACATAATACATTTGTTGCTTTTATTTATACACTTGTCCAAAGGATGGGTGGTATACTAATTTCATCATTTCGTTTGCCCGGTGCCCTACGCTATACCCTTAAGTACTTTACTCTCAAAATCCCTTCATTTTGTCCCATACTGTCGAAATCCGCCTGCATTGGGACTTTTGCTGAGCCCTTAGATACTTTTGCCTAAATTCGGTTCTCAGATTCGTATGTTTCTCTTAAAGTCCTTCTACTTGAATTCTTTTTTGTTCTGGTCGACCTGCATGTTCGTTTTGAGTAATTTGTGACGTCCCATATTACCTTTTTGTGCACAGAAAGAAAAGATTTGTAGGATTTTAGCAATGAAAACGAGCCAAAGAACCAAATAATAAATAATTTAAAATAAAGATGCTATCTTCAAATTAAGAATAGAACTATCTTTTACAACCTACTCTAATTTGTTCTATTTTTGCTAGCGGCTCTTATTTTAGTTCTATATTTACTAACGGACTCGACCATCCGTTTTAAATTTCAATCACTGATTGATTCTTTTTTTACTACCCAGATGACTGTCCATTTATTATTTTTTTGAAAAATTCTTTTTTTGAACTTCTAAAAAACATCTAATTCTAAAAAAACTTAACATTGGGACTTGACCCCTTATTTCCAATTTTTCTTTTGGGGGAATGGGTTTTTGAAGGAGGAGTGGCCACCATGGCACTGTCTGCCAAATATCGATTAAATGTCATATAAGTATTGTACTTCCAAATACCTTTAGTTTGAGCCCCATGTTATCCCGATCAATCTTCATGTCCGTTTGGAGTGGGGTGTACCACCGGAGACCTGACCCCAAAATTTGGTATCAAATACCGATATTGTCGTGATCGGTCCACTTTTTAGTTTGGGTGGTTTTGTTGTGGTATGAGGAGTGTTCACCCCTCTATCCATTATCTTTTTAATCTATCCTATCCTATCGAAAGCGGTATATTGCATAGATACTTCTAGATTTTTTTCTTAATCAATCAACACGCAGGGGATGTCCCTATGTATGCAATGCATTGTATTGGAGAGAATAGTTAAGGATAGCGGGGGAGAAGTTACGAAGGAACACACGCCGTGGAAGAATCGATAGAAGAGTGCCACACAACCTACTTTTCGACGATGCTCAAGGAAAATAATAGAGTTGAACACCCTACCACCTCCAATCAACACCAACGCCCGCCTCTGGACACGGTCAAGCAGCTCCAGGAATGGATTTGAGACTCCGGCCCATATATGCGAGTTGTATTGCATTTTTGGCCTGATGTATGCTATTAAGAAGATCAGAGGGAGTGAAATAATTCATACACCGCTTAAGAAAGCCCAAGCACTTAAATGTTTCCTTTGACAATTCGAAAACATGTTTTAAGTAATGGACATCACATTGTATCTTCATGCCCAGAACATCAAGAGACCCTGACTGCTCGATATCTACACCATCGATAGATATTGACGATTGTAAAGTGTCAGTGCATCGTTTGTGGGATAACAAACAGCACAGCAAATCACGGCATAGTGTTACATGCATAATCCGCCTCTTGTCTGCAATCTCTTGATGACTCGGCTTATGGTCGAATGAAAAAGAATGACTGAGGTTGCTGTCATCTGAGTACGAGTAATCGACTTTAATTGGCTATGACAGAATATTTGTTCCACTAGCCGAACGTAGAATGTCGTTCCAAGCGCCTCGATCTTCTGCGCTCATTCTGACACCAAGTTTCGAGGTGTCTGCCACAACTTGATCTTCGGGCTTTTGGTCTTCTCGGTTTGCGTGTACCACCTTGTTTGCCTTCAAAAGACTTCTTTGCTGGAGCTGCTTCATTCATTCTGACAACATGACCTAGCCAACGCAGCCGTTGGATTTTGTTGCGTGTAACTATGCTATCGTCGTCATACAGCTAATACAGCTCGTGGTTCATACGTCGCCTATATTCTCCATTAACGCAAACTGGTCCAATAGATTAGAAAAAGAGAGGGAGAAAGGATAGAGCCTTGTGGTACTTCTGTGACCAACCTATATTTGTTGGATGAGAGCTATGGATCCCAAGTTGTGACGAAAAGTTGTCTTTTAGACTCTTCGACTTTTATCAAAATAGCAAAAGCCGATTTTTTTACTTATTTTTCCAAAAGGTAGGCTTTCGATTTTTTGTCAAAAATTTTCAAAATGTTAAGATACTCCTATTTCCCACAAGATGTAATCATTTCTACATATGTATTTTCTTAGAGCATATTGAGAAGAGTTTTAAATGCAATATTGGTGTCACATTTTATTGCACATATGAGTAACGAATTTGTATTCTTTATCACTTCCTCAATAAACCCCAAAAGAAACACAAAATTATCTCTATTTTATCCGACTTTATGTATCCGGCATTTTCAAAGTCCAGTTTTCAAAAAATCAAATCATTAAATATGAAAACAGATCTCCTTCACTGAATCGGAGTCTATCTATTCTAAATTCTATCTAGACTTCGCTAAATTCGGTTCAAAAATCTCAATATGTGAAATGTACCCGAAAATATTGTAGTATTGGGTTGTTCCTTGACCATGCCGAGAAAATGTAGCTTGCCAAATTCTAGTCAAATTGGAATAAAAATGTGGGGTTCAGAGCAAAAATACCGAAATTTGTGGGTACGTTAGTTTGTGACCTACATCTACAGTTGAACTCATATGAACCATATTCGCATTTTATAGGTTTAAGATATTTGATCTGAAGATCGATCTATATGGTAGCTATATCAAACTATGGACTGGGATGAGTAAATTAAAAAAAAAAAATTTTCGAATTTTTAGCAAAATCGGAGTTAAATACGCCTTTAGATTAAATTTTCAAATCTAAAGTCCAGTCTTTGCGGGGGCAGTGAAACAATATAGTCCTATTAAACCCATCCTTCAAAATAAACGCTTAATGGATAAAAATATATTTCAGCTTCCATAAACATAAAACTATTTAGCTGAATCTTACACTTATATGGATGTTATCCATAAAATTTGGATACAGCACGAGTTGTTATTACCATCTGAATAACGCTGCCAAAGTTCACCAAATCGATTCAATAACCCGATCTGTGGCCCTTGGAAGCCTCAGTTGTTATTCCATTAAGTTTAAATTTTGCACACAGTGTTCTTTTACGACTTTTAACATCCGTGTAAAACGTTTTACAAGCTGATATAGGTCCGATATAAACGGTTCCCCCGATTAGTCTTCTATAGCCCCTTCAATTTTTGCCTGAATTGGCAGACATTTTGTACATAATGTACACATGTGCCCATTAACAAAGTTTGTTTGTGTAAATTTTTGGTACAATTAATGGTGGTGTGTTCCGAAGATTCGGCACGGCCAAACAGCATATTTTAACTTGCCAGATCTTAGTGATTTGACTTAGAGGGTGCAATTCTAATGAGATTTGTCTGAGTTTTGGCGTGATAGGTCAGGTTAGGTAAGGTTAACGTTAAGCTGAGATCATATCAATGGATAATTAGATAAATAGTATAGCTCCCATATAAACCGATCTCCAGATCGCAATTTCCGACATATTTAGAGTCAAGTGACCTTTTTGCAACCTTTTGAAGTTTACACTTTTTGTGCTTAAATGTGCTTCTTTTCTGCAAAAGTGCGACTTTTGTACAGTTTGCAGAAAATTAGGTTTAATTGAACCTTTCTTCTTTTCCATCAAATTTTGATTTGAGATATGTATCTGTCTTCGCTCTCTTTTCCTGTCTTTTCTGTCTGTGCGAACCTGCAGATGTTAATTCCCAAGACTTTTTGAATGGAGTAACACTTGGTTTCATTCAGTCAACGTAGTCGAATTATTTCTCAACCCTTTAAAAGGTAGAGAAAAAAGATCACATGACGGATTTTCTCGTTTTTTCTTCTAAATGGTTCGGAGAATTTCTTCTAAAGAGTAGAAATCGCTTTACATTTAATTTGTACATACATTACCTAATTTTCATTTATAGAAACCTAACAAGACTATTTATCAACAAATATTTGGGAAATCTTCATTTCTTTTAATCCAATTCGGGCATTTCTTCACTTTGGTTAGCGTTTCTAAATCTCACAATTGCCCGGTTTTCTTGGTTGTTTGCATTCCTTTGTAAAGTGTCAAATAATCATTGTGGGTCTTAACTTCTTGAGCGTCTAGAGGACGCAATTATTATCCGTTATGACGTTATGACTTCCAGCAACTATGTTAAGAATAGTTAAAATCTGTCCATAACCTGATATAGCTGCCATATAAACCTATCTGGGGTCTTGACTTCTTGAGTCACTAGAGGACGAAATTATTATCCGATTTGTCTGAAATTTTGAATGAGGTGTTTTGTTATGACTTTCAACAATTGAGCTAAGAATAGTTGAAATCGGTCCATAACCTAATATAGCTGCCATATAAACCGATCTGGGGTCTTGACTTCTTGAGCCTCTAAAGGGCACAAGTATTATCCGAGTTGGCTGAAATTTTGTACAACTGCTTCTCTTATGACCTTTAACATACGTGTCGAATATGGCATGAATCGGTTTATAGCCTAATACATTTGCCCTATAAACCGATCTCTCTATTTTACTTCTTCAGTCCCTAAAGTGCGCAATTCTTACTAGATTTGGCTGAAATTTTACACAATGACTTCTACTATGGTCTCCAATATTCAGTTAAATTTTGTTCCGAAATGAACCATAACTTGATATTGTTCCAATAACATAGCAATTCTTTTCTTTCATCGTTTGTTTGCCTAAAAAGAGATCCCGTGGCAAGTGCTCGAAAAATACGATCCATGGTGGAGAGAATATAAGATTCGGCCCGGCCGAACTTAGCACGCTTTTACTTGTTTTTAAAGAATCGACATTTTGTGGGACCATTGTAAAATTAACCCTGATGACCGGTTAATGTCCCATCGGAAAACGTGCTAATAGACTGAAGGTTGCATGTAATGACTACTGCAGTAGCTGTCGGGACTTCGAGGAAGAGGACACAATAGAATATCTGCTGTGTGTGGCCACCAGAATTCCAACAAATTTTGAATGGATGTGAACATTCAGAATTTGTTGGGCCTTTTTAAAGCCATTTGGATGGTTTAACGGTAGGAACTGGAAGGCATCTTCCGTCAGCTTTTTCTGTGGCATCACAATGGGCGAAAAAGTCTAAGCGAGTCTGATTCCAGACTGCCACTAAACCCTACCTAACCCAAGAGAAATCGTAACATTCCGTGCAAAATTGGATAACAATTGGGGCTTAAGGAATCAATTCGAAGGACCATTTTGTAGAGGAGTCAAGACGATCATGAATATATATACTCTTTATGGGGTCGCAAATGATTTTTTCGAGGTTTTATAAACGGAATGACTAGATAAGTATACACCCTTCCTAAGGTGGTGGGTATAATGAGATACAGGCAGCGAACGAAATCCGAAACGGAAGGTTGTCTCCGTTCGTGTAAAACACCTTAAGTTTAATGATAGTATTGATAATTTGAATTTTTGGCTATTTGGCTCAAAGTCAATACATTTTACGAAGAATCTCGAACACTCCAAGCACTACCTCGTCTGTTTGCGTCGGAACCACATAACAATAGTGTTTTGTATAGTATTTTCTTTGTCTGTCGAGAGATTGCTTCTTAACTGCTTAATTTAATATATGAATCCGAATTTCATTAAAATTCCATTAATGCAGCCAAGACATTTATGTCTTGTGTAGAACACAAGATGGCGACAAACATCGATTTATAATTTTGGCCGATTTTTTTTTTTGCTAATAAAGTCAACAACACCACATTGTTTACCGCTTTTATTTGGAAATAGTTTTATTTCATGTTGCATGGAACTATTAAAACATACATTTTCATTCATAGTTGCATTCGTATTTGCTACCCTGTTATGCAAAGAAAATTTCCTTTGAGTTGCGTACCTGTAAACGAAATTTTCTGTAACAGTACCGGTAGCGCAAAATTCGTTCAGGATATGTCAATGCATTTCTTATGGTAACGAAAATTTCGCCAGAGGTGCATACTGCGCCTAAGACGTTAGAGTTTGTGAGCCTAACACCGCTATACGAATAAATAATTTGATTTCTTTATGCTGCACCGAGAAGTATTGTTTTCAAGTTTTCATATACATACCTTTCGTCTGAATTTCGTCATTTTGGAACCATAGAACTTAAGATATTGGTGAAGAGAGAGGCAAAATTTTTGTAGCTTAATTTCATAATGGTTCATTCGGCAAGTAAGCCAAATCATCGCAATCATCATCACCATTTCCATTACAATTCTAGTGAGCATTGGGAAGTGCACCAACTACTTAATAAACTTGAATACGTATTAGCTACCATAGGTTTCACTCCATTTGTACAACCACAAAACGGATGATAATCATCAAAGTCCAGAGGAAACTAATTCATCCAGTGCGGAGAATACTCCAAGTAAAATCTTCAACATAAAGATTAGAGGAAAAAGACTCCACATACGACTGCATACACCACATCGAATAAAATTCAAATAAAAAAACTACATGAAAACGTAGCGCCAATGATGTTTCACATCGGTGATATTAAAGATGATCTCGATGGTGCAGTAATGAGAATAACAACAGCAACACCAAGGCACATCTAAAGGTGCATCTGCATCATGGGCCCCACCATGCCAAACAACACCATCGGCATCAACATCAGCATCAGTGGTATCAAAAGACAACTGCAACGATCTGGAGCCCAATCGTTGCATTGCGAAGCTGCAAAACAAAACAAAAAAACTGAAAATCCTTTTTTATGCTCTGGCGTAAACCGGACATATAAAAATCAAATTTAAAGCAGATAGGACTTTTTGTTTACCCTACACTAAAATTGAAATGCACGGAAAAAGGTATAAATAAGATTTTATGAAAGTTAGAGATCAACTATCTCAGACACTGTGGCTACCAGATTCATGGTTATGACATTTTCTTTTCAATAAGCAAACAAGAAAACTCAGCCACCCAAACATAAAAGGGTTCCCCAATATTAGAATACTATGGTTATTTATTAACCGATCCTCAAGAAATTTTGACTCTTAATATAATTGTTAAATTTTATATAAATTGATTCAGATTTAAAAATAGCTCCCATGTATATGCATCCACCGACTTTCAAATATAGGGCCATAGTAACGAACATTCAGCCAACTCGTATAAGAATTGCGCCCACTTGAGGCCCAAGAAGTATTATCCGAAGATCGGCTTATATGGGAAATATATCAGGGTTTGAATCGATTCGGACCATACATGCTATATGTCAGTACAAAATTTCAGCCAATTCGGATAAGAGCTGCACCCTATAAGGGCTCAAGAAGTAAAATCGGGAGATCATTTTCTATGGGAGCTATATCAGGTTATGGACCCATATGGCTCATTTACAATCCCATCTGACCTACACTTATAGGAAGTATTTGTGCAAAATTTCTTGCGCCTGGCTTTACTCCTTCGAAACTTAACTTACTGTCCACAGACAGACAGATGGACGGACACGGCTTGATCGACTTAAAATGTCACGGTGATCAAGAATATATATATTTTATGGGGTCTTAGCATGTCGATTTTAGTATACCCCCATCCTATGGTGTAGGGTATAAAAACCGAAAAAAGTGTAGCCACAGTCTGTCTATAAAGGTACTTAAAAAAATACAAAATGTCTTAGACATCGAATGTTGGCAACTAGAGTGCAATTATTTGGAATGATGGTCTTTGTTATAAAGTATGTAAGAACAAGTCGCGACTCTTTTGGTTCGTTTGCATGATATTGCTTATCGATGATATTGAACCTCGATTATACGGCTCGTTCGGGACCGAGCTGAACACGGAATATCGAAAACACGGTTAATAGAGTTTTTTTTTCTTAAATATCATTATTTCATGTGTGCAAAATTTCAAGTTTCTGCCTTAACTCCTTCGAAATTTAGCGTGCTTTCCACAGACGGACGGACATGGTTAGATTAGGTTACGTTAGACTAAACCCATACCGCAACTGTTAGGTTTAAGTGGCAATCTGCCATCAGACACACTTAGACATTTTCGTCCATTGTGATACCTCAGGAACAGAAGAAGGAAGATACCTTCTAGTTTCTACCGTTGAACCATCCAGATCGCTTTAAAACACCTTTTAAACTTGCGATATTTTCAAATCCGCTAAATCAAACAGATTCTCAAAGAAATGAGAACCTAAAGTGGAACTCCTTCTGACTGCCAGTGCGGGACACACACAGAAGGTGTTCTATAGTCTCTTCTACTTCGATTTTCTCACAGCTTCTGCAAAAGTCGCGACTGGCAACCTCCAATCTGTCAGCATGTTTTCCGATTAGACAGTGACCTATCATGATGGACACAATGACTGAGACGTCTGTTCTAGCCAGTGACATATGATGAAAAAATATATGCAAACACAAATTGGAATTGTTGGTATGTTTTTTATTTGTTTTAGCTATATTTTTACGATACCATCACTTTTTTTCAAATTAAATAAATTTTAACAAAATAGCCCAAATTTTGTAAACATTTTTGGTTGTTGATTTTTGTGTGGTAAGTTTTAGGCGGCTGATAATTAAAATAAATAAAAGGAAATTTATTTACAAAATGTCCACTGCTGTCGTTTAAATCTATGTTTTTCTTTACATTTCAGTCTGGTGAAACACAGAACAGATCCGAACATTATATCATCTTAGCCATTCCACCACTTCTTTAATTGCAAAGATCTCCATTTGATACACACTACAGTGCTCGGGTAACCTATTCAATATGAGCAGCTTTAGTACACTTCAAAGCCGATCTGGACGTCTTGTTTGGAACCATCCGTATAGAAGTCTATATAACTTCTATTACCAGGCATACCGTAGTTCCAATCGGTTTCATAAGGAATAGTGGTACAGCACTTTTCATCAAAAAGCGGCTCAGGTAGGGTGTAATCCCCACTGCCTGGAACATCTGATATTGTATCAAGGATAACACAGTGTCCGAAGAGAAAGCTCCCTCATCCTCACTGCAGTGGTTGCAGAAATTTGTCTAGTCACATTGTCTAGAGGCATTATATGTAACATTAAATTCACTGCATCAGATGGTGTCATCTTCAGTGCGGCTGCGATGCACAAACAAGCCATCCTTTCCAGACCACAACACCATATACCATTATAGGTCTGACAATTGCAGTATATACCCAATGCATCCCCAACTTTTGCCAATGGCTCTCTTGCAGATGTATAGGGCAAGAGTTGCCTTTCTTGCCTTTTCAAAAATGTTGGATTTGAAGTTCAATTTTCTGCCCAGCAAAACACCCAGGTATTTCGCGTTTTCTGTAAATGGAACATTCTCTCCTCCCAAGGAGACAAGTTCCACTGTAGGCAACTTGTATCTTCTGCTGAAAAGAACTACTTCTGTCTTGCACGGATTTATAAGTAGACCACTTTCGATAGTGGTCTACGACTGTTGCACGAAGAGCTTCCTGAAGTATATGTCTTAGGGTGCTGGGAAACTTTCCCCTAACCGCAATTGCAACGGCATCACATCCACAGATCCCAAGTCTGCCGTAATGCATCTTTCAGTCATAAGTCATTAATAAACTTTCTTACGGTGGAGATGATACCTAAAAACTCTAACTCCTTCATGATTGACGTCGGTTTAACATTATTGAAAGGATCTTTGATTTCAAGAAATGTTACCATTGTATATTCCTTGCCAACAAGAGAACCCTCTATGTAGCCGACTAGATCGTGATGGGCTGTTTCAGTGGATTTGCCTTTACTATATGCATGCTGCTGCCGGAAATGTGTATCAACGAGTAGTTCTAGTGTATCCTCACTAGACATTGTCCAAACATTCTTTGACTTCTGAATATACCCCACCGTAGTAGGCCTAGAGGACAGAATCTCCATTAGCTTAGAGGCCTCAGATGTATCCTCCACGGAGATACGGAATTCCACCCAGGATTTGTTCTGAGCCTTTCTCAGCTCGCCCTTATAATTTCTAAGCTCAGCCTTATAGATGTCCCAATCGTGTGGCCCCCTTGTGGCTTTTGCTTTGTTGAAGAGTTTTCTGCAGTCCTTCCTTAGACCAACCAGCCCTGGGATCCGCCATGGCGGTCGTTATTTGGCACTAGGACAGTTTGACACAAGCGATTCATTCAGAGCCTTCGTGATCTGCTTGACAATTATTTCATATATCCTCCCCAGTTGCCACTTCCTTTTCTGGTCTAGAAGGGATAGAAGTGCAGAATTTGTTCCGAAATTTATCCCAATCCGTCCCTCTTCTGTTTAGCCGAGAGACCACTTCTGCGGACATGGCTAAGCCGTATTAAAATGCCATGCATACCCACATCCCATGGTGTAGGGTATAAAAACCGAAAAAAGTGCAGGCACAGCCTATAAAGGTCCAATAAGGAAAACCAAAAAACAAAATGTTTTAGACATCAAATGTTGGAATTTTTTGGAATGATAGACTTTGCTACAAACTATGTAAAAAAAGTCTCGAATATTTTTGTTCGATTGCAAGATATTGCTTATACAGGCTCGATCGGGACCGACCTGAGCACGCAAAATCGAAAACACGGTTAATAGAGGTTTTTTTCCTAAATTTCATTATTTATTTGTTTTTTTATCTCTTTTAAAGCCATACAGAGTTTCGATGGTTTCATATAAATTGGTATATAGATAGCTTCATTCAAAGTACTTATGCAATTTTCAGTGCTTTTCAATGTATTCTTTGATTTTTATACCCCCACCGTAGGATAGGGGGTATATTCATTTAGTCATTCCGTTTGCAACACATCGAAATATGAATCTTCGACCCTACAAAGTATATATATTTCGGATCGTCGTAAAATTCTAAGACGATTTAACGCTGGTTAAGTTCTTGAACGGGCCAAATCGGACCATATTTGGATATAGCTGCTATATGGAGCGATTTTCCAATAAAGGGTCTAATGCCCATAAAAACTTAATTTTTTATCCGATTTTGCTGAAATTTTAAACAGTGAGTAGTTTAAGGCTTTCCGACAACTGACCCAAATATGGTTCAGATCGGACTATATTAAGATATAGCTACCATATAGACCGATCTCCCAATAAAGGGTCTGAAGACCATAAAAGCTTTAGTTATTACCCAATTTCGCTGAAATTGGTTTGGATCGGACTATATTTAGATATAGCTGACATATAAATAGACCGATCTCCCGATAAAGGGTCTGAATCTCATAAAAGCATTTTTTTTTATCTCATTTCACTGAAATTTTAAACAGTGAGTAGTTTTATGCCACCCGCCATCCTACCCAAATATGGAAAAAATAGGACTGTATTTAGATATAGCTGTCATACAGACCGATATGCCGGTTAGGGCCTGAAGCTCATAGAAGCTTTACTTATTACCCGATTTTGTTGAAATTTGAAATACAAAATTCAACAGTGACTTATATTTATAAGAGCAATCAATGCCCTTGCCGAATTTGGGTGCATAAGTTATCCAATTTTCATCGGATTGTGACGAAAGGGGGTTTACATATATACCCGAGGTGGTGGGTATCCATCTCTTTATACTAGTTTTTAGTTATTTTCTATGCGATGTACCTGCATTACATCTGGCTCGGAAATTTCTTGACTACAATTGTTTCCAAGAAATTCCAATACAACACTGTATGCCTCTTTTGGGGGGTTTCTGGTTCTTTTGAGTTTCCTTCGCTTTGGTTAGCCGTATGTAATATGGCATCGGACTAGAGGTGGACTTGAGTCATGAGCAGCCGTGTTACGTGTGAGTCACGTGAATCCAATCACGTGATCGTTCGTAGCCATGGTTGAGTTAGAATTCTTCGTGCGTGAGTGAGTTAAATTATGCTCACGACACTAATCACGACTCACGAGAAAATCATGATTAAAGTTAAAGAAAAAACAAATTTGTTAGCGTGCAAATCTGTCTACGGATGCCTAAAATTGAAAAGTGGTAATAAGTGGTCATATATATTATACACTAATTATTGGTACGCTCAAATGCTGTATGATTTGAGACGCATGGAAAATAAAACTATTATTCGCTTTTTTATAAAAAAATTGTTTAACCGTGACTCGTGATGTTCTTATAAGTTGTGAGTGCCACTTGAGTCGTGATTGTCTCGTGTGGCTTGAGTAGTGAGTGTCTCGTGAGTCGTGCGTAACATTTTTTTTCTCATGAGCGTGCGTGGAAAATCACTCACGCGCACACCTCAACATCAGATACTATAACACATGATGTGACATCATCATCGCACTCCAATATCCATTGAGAGGTCTTAACTTGAACATCCAGGCGATATTAGTATAATAGCATCATAGTTCGCCTTTTCGTTATCTTAGGACAGCAGGTTGTACCAAACATTACGTTTAACTTGTGGTGTTACATTGTCCAAGACATGGACGATGTGGACAGTTGGCCACAAGGCCAACTGTTCAAAGACTTTTACGGAGCTTGAAGCTTTGGATTGCCCCTTGATCCATAGGATGAATTAGGCATGTGGATTTTTTCTGATATCAAACTAACGGACATGTTTTTACTGTGATCTTTAATCAGTTATAGTTTTTCCTTAATTGAAAAAACTTAACGTGCTTTTTCTTTCTCTTTTGTTGTTGGCATTTTCATTTTCGAACAAACACCTTGACCAGTTAACTTTTAATTACAGACTTAATGTACTGGTCTGTGAAATCCCTGAATCTTACATCAACAATTTAATGTGTGGAGTGCACAGATAATAAGGCAAACAAGGTTAACGGAGAGAGCCTTATTGGAGCACGGATAAAAAAGCACATCATGCCAGTTAACAGGGGTAACCGGTTCATAGATGTCCAGATAATCAGGGTTCAACTGTACTAACTCATATATAAAAATCAAAGTGTGTTTGTTTGTTTCGTATAGACTCAAAATTTGGGGTGAGGAGAATGTAGAATTTAATCAATTAACTAATACGACATCAATAATAAAAGCTTTCTGGGGATCGCTTTACCGCATATACATGTATAGATTAATTGGTACAATATGTGAATCACGTAAAAGGAGTTTATGAGCATAAGCAAAAATCAAAACAAGTAAAAGCGAGTTAAGTTCAGCCGGGCTGAATCTTATATACCATCCACCATGGATGACATGGGATAGTTTCTTTGAATGAGTTTTCACATATAAAAGAGTTCTATCAAGTTATGGACCATTCTTTTCATGGCTGTTAGAAGTCATAAAAAATACCACATTAAAAATTTCAGCCAAATCGAGATCCGAGTTCGGTGTATATGGCAGTTATATCGAAACATGGACCGGACCATTTACAATCCCATCTGACCTACACCAGTAGGAAGTGTTTGTGCAAAATTTCCAGCGGCTAGCTTCATTCCTTCGAAAATGAGCGTGCTCTCGAAAGACAGACAGTCGGACGGACATGGTTAAATCGACTTAAAATGTCAAGACGATTAAGAATAAGAGTATATACATTTTGTTGGGTCTCTGATCGTTATTTCGATATGTTACTAACGGAATGACGAAATTAGTATACCCCAACCCTATGGTGGATGGCATAAATATGTTTTTTCAATTAATTCAATTTGTTTTTCTAACTATACTTCCCTTATTTCAAACAATGCTGCAGTAGACGTTGGGTTGCCGTTGGAGCGATTCATTTAAAAAATTGACAACATGTGGCAAGATTTATAAAGTTCATCACTCCCAAATAAGCTGGCACCTTTTTCGATGTGCATTCTCCAGTCTCGGCGTATGGGGCATACAATAACATGTGTTAATACCATCATCATGGGGATGTTCCTTTTCATTGTCGTATTATTTTTTTGTTTGCATTTTTTTCCTTGGTACTTTTTTTTCCCTCTAGTGGGCTAATTCATACCGTAACAAATACGGAACATTGAGAATATGCCGGCTTCAACGAAAACTATAGCAGCCGACAGCGAACTGCATCTATATCATCGGCATCCTCCATACAACGGACAAAAACAACAACACAATGTGATCCAATCCCATGCAAGCCGTGGCGCAACCGCCACAATCGACATCTACCAAGAAATATTAAAACAAAAACACACACCGAAATCCAGAAAAAAAATTAAGGGGAGAATCCATCCACTCCTCTCACTCCAGTGCCATCGAATGCTTACAACAACTGCAACAACCACATGGAAAGGGGACTTGGAACAAACAACTTCATAGAACTTATGCCGGCAATTATGATGAGAGTGCGCATTCATAATCGTATGGCGGCATACGTATGTATTGTCGAACAGCCCGGCTGAAGGATAGACAGACAGACAGACGGATGGATGGTGGGTTGATGATGCATCGAGGACACTCGTATGATGTGAGCACGGGGCCAGAGGGTATATGGTGTATGGACGAACAATGTCTGTCCGTGATACTCTGTAATTTTGGCACTTTAGTGGTAGTGCTTAAGAGTTGTAGTCTTTGTTGTTGTTATTGTTCGTGGCAAATGCACTTCGCTGCAGCGGATGAGGATGAGAAACTTACTAATGGGACATATAAAAAACTGGGTGAAGTTTAAAGAAGTTTTTGTTTTTATCAAAAGCCAAGTATTTTGGGGTGTGGTCGACCCATATGTTGACTATTAAGACAATTTGGTATAATAGAAAAAAATTCCAACTTAAGTCGCATGGTCAAAAGAAATAAAATGGATTACTTTTCATTTGAAATCTTTGAATTAATGCTTCACTCAATAGTGCCCTTTTAGGTAATGCATTAATTAATACGAGTGAAAATGGTGAGGAGCATTTGTTTTTAAAGTGTGAGGTTTACTTCCGGAAAAGCAGTGGGAAGTAATTAATGGGAATTTTTTTTACATTAAAGTAGCATTACACATTTTAGTAAGAGGGCTACTGTGGCACTGTCGGTGTTAGTATGTACACCGATACTGCCGAATGACTGCGTTCAATTTACGACGACATCAAAATATTCTACAGCGGTAGTTTTGCCACCCGTGCGTTGTCGAATTAGGGTGTCATGTAAACAAAATAGTTTACAAGCACAATTTTTATACAAAAATGCATTTCTTGTTTGTTTAAGAAAGAAATAACAACAAATTGTACTACGTGGATGGATCATCTTTCGAATATAATTGGTACATTCAATACGAGACTAATAGGTTAAAGTTGGTCGCATTCATTATAAAGAAAATCGCATTTGCTATCGCAGCAAAGCATTCCAAGAATCCGTGGAAATACGGGAAATATCTTCTTGTATCAGTGATTGTATTTTTTTTTTCTAATTTAAGGTTGGTATTTTTAACACCTTTGGCGAAAAAAAACTTGCTGATTTCATTCAGTATGACATACCCCCAAAACTTTTGGAACAATTTTAATAAAATTGTTATCTTATCATTGAGATTTTTGTAGTGTTTCAAAAAAGTAATGGCGAAAAACATGTGTTTTCAACTGCGAAAAACGCACATAGTACCAGCCATTAGATGTCAGGAATCCCTTGCAATTTTAGATGCAATACGTTGTCTGTATGCCTATGCTCGAATTGGTGCATAACCTGTGTTGTATAGCGGTAAGAGAGCGAAGGCTTACCTTATAATGTGCAACAATAACTGTGGCAGCTAGCATTCGTTACTCAATACAATCTACAAAATTTAAAACGTTAAATTTGAGCACGAATATTTCATTGAGAAACAACAGGCTGGCAGACAGACATCTCTCATACTAATGTATGCTCTCCGTTGCTCTCTGAAGGGAGTGCTATTGAGCGATACCGCTTAGTAGAGTAATCGCCGATGCGGTATTTTTTTTTTTGATGTTGTCAGGATTCGAACACAGGCGTTCAAATATGAAAATTGGAGTGGATCAACTCTTAACAGTTGTCGTAATCTACGACATGTCGTAATATGCGACCAATTCTAGAAAGCTTTGCCCACATGTTTTTTGAATAAGCTTGCACATGCTTTTGAATAAGCTCCGTTTTCGTACAGTTTGAAAGCGCTGTTCAGGAAAAAGTTGGACCATTAATCGCTTTAGAAATGTACGTAGTGCGACGAGACAATTTTTAAGTACTTAGTTTAAATTAAAATAATACTGGATAGCAAACGACCCACAATAACAAGTATCTATGCCAATTTTCATACGGATAGCCTCACTCGTCCCAACGGTATCGTAAAGTCAGCAACGAGATTCTGTAGTCTGTTTCTGGGGCAAAGACCCCTCGGTTCCTTAGCGTTCCAAAACGCCAAAAGTTTGCACTACTCAGGGATTGTCACCTGAATGTGGCAATCACATTTTAATGCCCTTAGGAGTGTGTTTAATGTGGGCTTCCTATATACCCACGATGTGATGTCTTCATGCTCATCATCATCCACCTCCTCTTTCTCTCCATCCTAAATTTTGGATAAAAATGAAAATTGGAAAAGAGCGCCGTAGTTTACTCCTTAATATCTTTCATTTGGTACCCATATTGCCTGGGTTTAAAGGTGGTGGAAAATTTTCAAGATCCCGTTGGTCCTTCCCAGGTTCAATTTTTATTTTAATTTACTTGCTAATACCTTTCATTTGATAGTCATATTGCCTAGATTGGGTATCACCCCCATTCTTTAGTGGTGAGTAAAAAATATAACATTTTTGAGTGCCCGGAGTCGACTCCGGAGCCTGAGTCGGAGTTTAGTCACAATAGCTAGACTCCGCAGCTCTGGGAAAACTTCCACTAATTTCAATAACATCTTTCGTACATAACACCTAAGGAAATCATTATTCGCAAAATCTTTTCACTGTAAAAAGATTTTCTTGAAAGAAAATCAAAAATACAAAAAGTAAATTTTGAACATTTTGTAAAAATTATTGCACTGTGCACAAAACTAATAAATTGCTAAGAGAATCAACGCACAGTGGGATATAATTGCAAACTAGTAAACAATACGCCATTTGAGGACAGGTAGAGATAACATTTTGAAATTTTAAATGTTTAGAGCTGAAGGACCACAAATGAAGATTTGACAGCCCCAACAATGTTTCGAAATACCGAGGTTACTAAATTTAGGGCCCTGCCAAGAGACGTCCAGAACACGTAGGGCCTTCAAATTTGCACATGATCTCGATAACAACATTTTAAATTTCAAAGAGTTATCTTTATCCGTTGTCAAATGTCATATTTTTCACTAGTTGTTTTTCGATTGTATCCCACTGTGCGCCGCCCATGGGCAATATGTTCAAAGTGAATTTATTTAAAAATCTCTCCACAATTTATTATTTACTTTGAAGGTGGCTGCGCATCACTCGGATTATCCTAAATACCTTTTACCCGCTGTTTGAAGATATAATGCTTCGCATGTTTAAACTGATGTAATTACAATTAAAACAATTCATTCTACATTGCAACACACACAAAGCCAAAACTTGTTAACCGTGCAATCTTTGATTGCTGCGGAATAACTTTTCAATATGAAAATGGGAAAAATTCTATTAAATGTTTGGCTTTCGGAACAATTTTACTGAATTTTTTTTTTGAAAAATATTTCATTTAAATTTTGTCTACAGAAAATGTCATTGAAAAATTTCCAATGAGATCTAGTCTTAAGAAAACATTTCATTAAAATGGTTAAAAAAAAGATTTTGAGGTTTTATCTTTAAAATTGTTTGTTTCTCTTTCGAGACGAGCTCAATGATCGGAGATGCAAATGGAAAAGGAAAGCCAAAGATAGCAACACACACCAACCCACTAGGGCGCTTCGTCTTTGGTTAGAAGACTTTTCAACCATATTAAGTGTGATGGCTTCAAAGGACGTGCGTTGGTATGTTGTATTCGAATCGTATTAATAGCGAAAACGCATCTATGATACAATTACCACATCAACCAAGCTCGAAACCCCTGCTTATTAGCTGTGCTTTTTCCAATGCATTTATTTTTGGGTAATGGCAGACATTCTGTCTGTGGTAAATTACACTTTCTTCCGTACCACACATGATTTACTTCATCTGTTGGAAGTTGTATTGATGGCTTCGAACGCTAAGACAACGGCATTGGCTGTCGCTGTTGCTCAGTGGGCCCAGGTTCGAATCCTGGCCCCGCTCTGCCGAATTTATCTTTACGTTGTAAAAATTTCATTTTGTTATTGGAATTGTGTTAAGATTATAACAAAGGGGTTTGTTTTTGTTTCTATTTAGAATAGAAAAGAAAAATAAAAAGGCTTTAAATAAGTTTAAGCAAAACTCAAAAATTTTTATTGAAATTTTGGCTTGAGAACATAATTTTGAGGTAGGCTCAAAACAGGTCAAAAGTGTGACTTTAAAGAATTTTTCGCTGTAATTTAGTCTTCAGAAAAAAAATCATTAAAATTTAGAAGAAATTTTATTAAAATAAATTTATAATGAAATTTTGTCTTAATATCGAAGGGTATCCGGGCCTGGTTGAAATTTTTTCGTTAGAGATTGTTACTCTTAAATATTGTCTTTAGAAAAACTTTCGCTAAAATTATGACCTTAAGTAAGAATTTCATTAAATTTTGTCATTAAAAAAATAATTATGCCCTTGACTAAGCTAAATTGTGCCTTTATAAAATATTATAAACATGAAATTGTGTCATTTTAGAAAATTTTCATGACATTTTGTGTGTGTAATTTTCGTCTGTCGAAAGATGGCCTTGTTTCTAAACTGCTTGCTTAATGCAAAGATGTATCTGTTCTTAAGCTTCTAGGGGGCGCAATTCTCAATTGATTTGGCTAAATTTTGTGCGATAACTCTTGCAATAATCGCCAAGGTCTATGTCAAGTTTGGCTCGGCCCATTACCTGCTATATCTTCTAAATAAATCGATTTCTTTATTTGACTCTTTGGGCACATACAAAAATATAAAAAACTTTTAAAAACATGCTAAAGCTGCCGTTAGACGATAAGACATGTCATATGTAATTTCAAAAACATGAACTCTGAAAGTTGTACACATAGTGTGATATGTATGACAAATTTAATCGGTTGTGTTCTGTGTTTCACCTCACTCTCACTTTTCCGCTGTTCCGTGATAGCGGGGAAAAGCGATTTTTCAAAATCCCGTTGGATTTTCTCACACATCAAAGCGTGCTTTCCGATTCAAGTTTAAACTCAATGATAAGGGACCTTTTTGTATAGCCGAATCCGAACGGCGTCCGGCAGAGCGATACCTCTTTGGGGAAAATTTGTGAAATGACCATTTGCGAGTCACAGCAAATGTCGCAACGTTAGGAGGGGATAAACACCGCTTTGTCCGATGTTCTACCAGGATTCGAACGCGTTCACCGTCATAGGCTACAATGGCACGAATTCGATATCCGCATGCAGGCGAAGTGTCCTCATCCTAAAATGATATTAGAGAGTTAAAGAAGGCGCAGCGGAGCGGACCCGGTTCGGCTAGTGTTACATAAAAATATCGCTAAAATAAATAAGAAACATAAAAACAAATGATAATTAAGTATGTATTTGTGTTTACATATGATTTTACATCGTAAATTAAAGCAATTTTTTTTGTATTCCCTGCCAAAAAAAAAAAATGTATGAAAAATTTTCACTTTTTACAGGGGAGGAAAGGGCCACGGAACAACTCAAAGTTAAAAGTTTTCATTTCACCAGAATATGACAAATGGATTATGGAATAAATATGCACCTTTTCGATTAAATCGAGCTTTAATTTCATAGAACGTACATGTATGTACATGTCTACAAAAAAAGTACAATACATATGAGAATACATGCTGATTAGAGCGGACTCTATTCGTATTTGATGTACATAAGGCAAGTCTTATGAATACAGAAAGTGACAGCTCATATGACATGTCTTATCATCTAATGGCAGCTTAAGTTCGTCCGCGTCGAATGTTTGGAACCCATCATCATGGATTCTACCAAAAATGTACTGTAAAAGACTTATCGCGAGATCAGTTTATATGACAGTTATATCAGATCATTGATCGATTTATGCCATACACAGATATTAGAAGTCATGAAAAAACACTTCATGCCAAATTGGATAATAATTGCGGCGCCTAGTGGCCCACGAACTCAAGTTAAAAGACCAATTTATATATAGGATCCCCAAAGATTTACTTTGCAATCCCCAACAACCTAAACCAATTAGCAGTATCTTTACGAAATTTTAAGTAGATACCAGAGTAACCATATCCATTTTTATACCCACAACCGAAGGAAGGGGGTATATTCATTTCGTCATTCTGTTTGCAACGCATCGAAATATCCATTTCCGACCCTATAAAGTATATAAATTCTTGATCAGCGTAAATATCTAAGACGTGCTTGACATGTCCGTCCGTCCGTCTGTTTAAATCACGCTACAGTCTTTAAAAATAGAGATATTGAGCTGAAACTTTGCACAGATTCTTTTTCTGTCCATAAGCAGGTTAAGTTCGAAGATGGGCTATATCGGACTATATCTTGATATAGCTGCCATATAGACCGATCCGCCGATTTAGGGTCTTAGGCCCATAAAAGCCACATTTATTATCCAATTTTGCTGAAACTTGGGACAGTGAATTATATTAGGCCAGTCGATATTCTTCTTTAAGTTAGCCCCGATCGGTCTAGATTTGGATATAGCTGCCGTATTGACCGATCTCTCGATTTAAGGTCTTAGGCCCATAAAAGGAGCATTTATTGTCCGATTTTGCTGAAATTTGGGACAGTGAGCTGTGTTACGCCCATTTGGCCCAGATCGGTTCTGATTTTGATATAGCTGCCATATAGACCGATCTCTTGATTTAAAGTCTTGGCCATATAAGAAGCGCATTTAGAATCCGATTTCGCTGAAATTTGGCACAGTGACCTAGAGTTTAGATCGGTCTGTATTTGAATATAGGTACCCAAAAGACCAATATTTTGTTCTACAAAATTTAACAACGACCTGTGTTTATTAGACCACTCAATGTCAAAAATCTCTGCTAAAAAGTATGCCTGAGGTCTACAATATCTTTACTGGTTTCGGGGACATTCGACTTTTAATTTTTTTTTTTTTTTTTTTTTGCAATTTTGACTGAGACCTGCTTTGTATTTTGAAATTTACGACGGCATTCTGATTCGATTTTCATTTATATGCATGATTTGAATTCGGGACAAAATTCCATGGCAGCCGGTTGTATGTACCAGATTGATCCGATGAATTCCATCATCGACAAGGGCTGCCGCCTCAGTGTACCACACACTGCTACTGCAACAACAACAACATCCAGCAAAAATAAAATGGAAATCAGACCACAAAGGATATTTGGCAGCCCCAACAATATACCAATATATATCAAGTCGATTTGTCGGCATATTTTTATATCCTATGAAAGTTATTCTATTGAGAAAACTTTGTGCATTAACAAATCTGTATCAAACTTTTTCCGTTTTTTATCCATCCTGCAAAATGGCAGATACTATGACATAGTATTTTAGGCTTCCCGAACGGAACATGTTTAATAAGCATTTCACTAAGTGATCTGCACAATGAATTCCATATATATTTTCTGTTATTTATTATACCCTCCACCATAGGACGGGGGTATACTAAGAATATATCCAGAATTGTCGTCTTAAAAAAAGCGGGAAATACCGGGATTTCACAGCTTGGAACGCCCTTTCGCAAATCCCTAGTTCCACGACAACGTAAATTTTTATACCCTCCACCATAGGATGGGGGTATTCTAATTTCATCATTCTGTTTGTAACTCCTCGAAATATTCGTCTAAGGCCTCAAAGTATATATATTCTTGATCGTCGTGACATTTTATGTCGATCTAGCCATGTCCGTCCGTCTGTCTGTCGAAAGCACTTTCGAAAAAGTAAGGCTAGCCGCTTGAAATTTTGCACAAATACTTCTTATTAGTGTTGGTCGGTTGGGATTGTAAATGGGCTTTGTCGGTCCACGTTTTGATATAGCTGCCATATAAACGCTCTGGGTTCTTGACATTTTGAGCCTCTAGAGGGCACAATTCTTATCCGATTTGGCTAAAATTTTGCATGAGATGTTTTATTATGACTTTCAATAACTGTACTGAGTATGGTTGAAATCGGTTCATAACTTGATATAGCTGTCATACAAACCTATATTGGGTCTTAACTTTTTGAGCGTCTAGAGTGCGCAATTCCTATCCGATTTGGCTGAAATTTAGCATGAGGTGTTTTTTGTGACTTTCAACAACTGTGCTAAGAATAGTTTTAATCGGTTCATAACCTGATATAGCTGCCATATAAACCGATCTGGGGTCTTGACTTCTTGAGCCTCTACAGGGAGCAACTCCTATCCGATTTGGCTGAAATATTGCATGACGTGTTTTGTTATGACTTCCAACAACTGTATTAAGAATGGTTCACATCAGTCCAAAACCTTATATAGCTGCTATATAAACCGATATGGGATCTTGACTTCTTGAGCCTCTAAAGTTCACAAGTATTATCCGATTTGGCTGAAATTTTGCACAGCGGCTTCTCTCTTGACCTTTGAATCGGTTTACAGCCAAATACAGCTGCCCTATAAACCGATCTCCTTATTTTACTTCTTCAGCCCCTAAAGTGCGCAATTCTTACTAGATTTGGCTGAAATTTTACACAATGACTTCTACTGTGGTCTCCAATACTGAGTTCAATTATGGTCCGAAATGAACTATAACTTGGTTTTAATATGATATTATTTGGATCCTCACTTGACATTCGTCTATAACAACTTGTATGTGCTTGAGGTTGATCGCATATTACCAGCTTGGGCTACAGCGCTGTATGCACCCAAGCTGGTAATAGGCGCTGTATGCGCCTTTTTTATCCCCTTCACCATAGGAAATATTGTAACATCTCGAAATATGCGTCTAAGACGCCATAAAGTATATATAGTCTTGATCGTCGTGACATTTTAATTCGATCTAGCCATGTCCGTCCGTCCATCTGTCGAAAGCAAGCTAACTTTCAAAGGAGTAAAGCTAGGCGCTTGAAATTTTGCAGAAATATTTTTTATTAGTGTGGGTCGATTGGGATGTAAATGGGCAAAATCGGCTGCCATGCAAACCGATCTTTGGTCTTGACTTCTTCAGCTTCTAGAAGGCGCAGTTCTTAGCGGATTTGGCTGAAATTTTGCACGTTTGGTATTACTTCCGACAACTGTGTCAGGTATGGTCTAAACCGGTTAAAAATCTGATATAGCTGCCTTATAAACCGACCTTGACTTCTAGAGCTTCTAGATGGCATAATTCTTATCCGATTTGGTTGAAGTTTTGCATGAAGTGTTCTGGTATGACTCCCAACTACTGTGCTAAGTATAGTCTAAATCAATCCATAACGTGATACACCCGCCATATAAACCGATTAGACTTCTTGAGCCTCTAGAGGGCTCAATTCCTATCGGCTTTGGCTGAAATTTTGCATGACGTTTTTCGTTATGACTTCCAACAACTGTGCTAAGTATGGTTAAAATCGACACATAACCTGATATAGCTGCCATATAAACCGATCGTGGGTATTGGCTTCTTGAGTTTCTAGATGGCGCAATTCTTATCCGATTTGGCTAAAATGAAGTGTTTTATTTTGACTCCCAACAACTGTGTTAAGTATAGTCTAAATCAGTCTATATCCTGATATAGACACCATATATACCGATCTTCCGATTAGATTTCTTGGGCTGAAATTTTTTATTGCCTTCTATATTTGATATATGATTATTATTCATCGCAGATATCCGTAGGCCACCGTAGCGCAGAGTTTAGCATGTCCGCCTATGACGCTGAACGCCTGGGTTCGAATCCTGGCGAGACCATCAGAAAAAAATTTTCAACGGTGGTTTTCCCCTCCTAATGCTGGCAACATTTGTGAGGTACTATGCCATGTAAAACTTCTCTCGAAAGAGGTGTCGCACTGCGGCACGCCGTTCGGACTCGGCTATAAAAAGGAGGCCTCTTATCATTGAGCTTAAAACTTGAATCGGACTGCACTCATTGATATGTGAGAAGTTTGCCCCTGTTCCTTAATGGAATGTTCATGGGTAACATTTGCAATTTGCAGATATCCGATTGCAAACCTGAAAGGAAGTGAAGAGGTTTCCGATCGGATACCTGAGATGAACCTTGAAGTCGAGTGAGAGGCACTGCTGCCATCGGAACAGTCTTGGATTGGCGGGACCCGAGTATTGCCATCTGGAAGACCATTTTACAGGGAAGCTAGAGGACAGAGTGGGCCTGGGGGTCTACATTGAGAACCCGGGGACTGAAAGCTGTTTTAGACTGCCTGACCATAATACGATCCTGCAGGCGGAGATCCGGGCGATCACGGAGTGCGTGAAGTGGTGTGGTGCTAACGCGAGAACGTCGAGTGTGAACATCTTTACCGACAGTGAAATTGCCATAAGGGCAATAACCACCAGGACGGTAAGATAACGAACAGTCTTACAGTGTAAGAAGGAAATTAACGCCTTCTCTGAGGATGGCAAAATCCGCATCGTTTGGGTGCCAGACCATAACGGAGCAAGGGGAAATAAAAGGGCAGACGATTTGGCTGTGAATCTTGGTTAACCTGAAGCCTTTCGGGTCTACGCAGTCCAAGTTAAGGGAGTGGGCGACGAATGCGCAAGTAACATTGTGGAACAGCGAGACGGTCGGTAGGACGGCGAAAATCCAATAGGGGTATCCAAATCGTGAGAAGACGAGGCTATTAGTGAAAGGAAGTAAGAAGGAGGTCAGTATAGCTATTGGTATCATAACGGGACACATACGAGTATGAGCTCACTTATGTAAAATCGATGCGGCAAGTGATAGCATGTGTAGGGCATGTTGGGAAGGCTATGAGACTTTGGAGTATGTTCTATGTCATTGCCCGGCGCGACTAACAGATACCGGCACTTAGGTGGAGACACAATACCCGACATGAACCAACTCAGGGGAGTGGTATTGAAAACAATTAAGGATTTTGTAAGTAGCACGGAATGCTATCTTAAAAATTTTCTTTTTAGAGGTTACTTTATGGTTTTTAGAGCGCACAACAAGCCGATTACTGGCTGAGGTGTACGTCCACAGTGGCATGGGGCGGACTAATATCTGCACCCTCTTTTCAACCCAACCTAACCTAACCTATTATTCATCGAAAAAGTAATATTCAAAATAGTACTTGAACCGTAAGGCATTTTTTATATCTTCAACATTCTTGCAGCAATCTTACAAAAAACCAAATTTTATGGTTGTTGACTCGCTTTTGATGCTCATAGTATTTACTTTATAGGGTCGCAGAACAAAATTTCGAGGTGTTACAAACGGAATGACTTGATTTGTATACCCCTCATCCTATGGTGGTGAGTATTTAAACTGCCCTTAGGAGTAGAGTTCAAAGCGTATAAAATGACAGCCTTCTAGTGACTGCATTTGGCAAATGAAGAGGATGAGGTTCGAACAAATAAGCAGCTGCGAACAACCAACATGTTGAGACAACCTCAAGATATCGAACACAACACAACCGACTAAAAACCAACTGGCACATCAACGAACCACAACAGTTTGTCAGTGAAACTCAATGTGTACAGACGCAACGGGTACGTTTCTACGTTTCGGTTAACGGTTACGATTTAACATTACATTTACGATAAAAACGAATGAAATTGAAACTGAGAAACATATTTTTGAATAAAATTTTAAAAAGATCCATATGGACGTACTAAGTGCTGGGCTATAGGTAGTAGTAGCCCTATTGGTGGTTTATGGTGGCTGTCGTCGTTGTTTTAATGAATGCGTACGCGGCGGTTTTGTTGTGAAGATTAAAGAAAAGTAAAACCACCACCATAGGATAACAACCGGCAACTGTTTCCCCCATAAAGCGAACGACTACCTGAGCGACGACGACGATCTCTGATGCTGGTGGTGGCAGTAATGAAATCAATCCTAAAGTGTGCATCACCATTACCGTGGTGGCGGCCATACGCCTAAACAAATGTGGATGGATAGATGATATCAAGACGATCACTTAGATGCGATCAAAGAAAATTTTGTATGCCTGAGAACGAACGGTGGAGAGGGTTAGGGACACACTACATCATCATCATCATGATCTGTAGATGATGTAAACAAAAGTAAAAACAACAATAAAAGTCTTTGATGTTTTCTCGTCCAATGGACTGTGGCATTAGTGTGCTGTAGTAGTGGGGAAGTCTCTCCCAGAAAGATATCAAAAGAAAAAATATTTTATTGTGCACTTTTTCGACTTCAACGAAGATGTATGAAAAACAAAAAATAAAGTGAAAAACTCGTCCAAGATCCCCTGGCACCGGAACACCATAATAGCAAGGCATGCTGAGTGCAAACTGAAATTGCTTTGTTTATTTATGAATTTAAATGAGATCTGAGAAAAACCGATTATAGTTTAAAAAAGGAAAATATCCAAAGATATTAAAGAGATTGATCTGCGAAAGTGTTTACCTAACAGAAAAAAATAATGCAAATGTAAAAAAAAAAACAACAACAATCACATTGAAACATAATTATAACATTTAAAAGATTCTCTAGAAGAGTAAGCTTTTGTGATAAGTTATTAAACAAGCTATCTATCATCTGCAGAGAGTTAACAAATATTCCAACTACTGGAAATAACAATGACGTTAAGCAGCATGTATTCCAGTTTGAAATTCCTGCAAGCCGCCTATTTTTGGCTTACTTTTGTGGTTTTGGCAACATCAAGTCAAAGCTCAAAGCTTTCTTCGCCTTTGTCCTCGGTGGGTCACCATCATCAAATGGGTTCCCTGGACACCCAACAAACAGCCAATGGATTACAATGTCAACGCATTACCGTCTCAGCCTGTCATGGTGTGGGCTACAATATGACAGCCTTTCCCAATCTAGCCGGTCACACCAATCAATTGGAAGCCGAACTAAGGGTAAGTACTAGCTGCCGGGAAGGAAAAAGGGCGAACCTTTAGTTGTTGATCTAAACTACCAACACAACACCTCCCTCTTCATTTGGGGTAGATATCTACCAAAGCCAATTTGTTGTGGCCCCTTTGTGCATTTGGAATAGGAAATGATCTCATTTCATTGTTAAAATATCCCATCCATCTGAAAAAGTCATTAAACTGCCGAGAAGAAAAATGATTAGTTAACACGCTTGCGTGCACGCATATTTTGGCCACAGAATACGTTTGGTTCGCATATTCAGCAGCAGCTGTTGCAGTGGTGTTCAAATAAATAGCACAGAGGCCAACATAAGTGATGTAGCGAGTATTTTGAGTTATCTGAATAGAAAATGAACAGAAATTGGGCATGCTGAGTGTAAGTTAAAGAATATAACATGCAACCTAAAACTTTTCGGGCAGATTTTAAAAAGGGGTCAGGATTTCGAATTGCTTTTAAAATCAGTCTTCTGATCAATCTGCGATATTCAACAGGCCGTGATGGTTTCCAACTCAAAATTTAATTAAATGGCTGAAACGTGAGCTCAATAATTTTTGTTAAAAATTTGTTCATTCAAAGCACATTCTAAACTATTTACAACAAGATGGCGCACATAATACAGTAATTTTCAACATGTTTGTGGTTGTACATTTTTAATGCAGAAAGCGTTTTGCAGTTAAACATTTTGTGTTGCAATTTTACACAACAATTAATTATTGTTTTATAGACTTTTGTCCCTAAATTGGTAATTTACCAATGAAAATGCATGGTTGTTATGAAATAAAAATATTTTATTTGTTTTGTCAATTACCCCATTTAAGAACAAAAGTGCATAAAACAATAATAAACAATAATTGTTGTGTAAATTTGCAACACGAAATGATTAACTTTGAAACACTTTCTGCATTAAAAATTTACAACAACAAACATGTTAAAAATTACTCTATTTTGTGCGGCATCTTGTTGCAAATAGCTTAGAGTGTAGTCCAGCAAACCAAGTTAAATTAGAATCACAAAAATGTTGTTCAGTGAGGACCATATTCGACATCGATGTTCAAGGATATTATAAACTAAAAATCCTCTAAACTTGTTGTAGTCCGAAATTTTTTTTTTAAATACAGAAACATGATATCAAAGACATACTGGCAGACAGACACAGTTTCATTTTATTGTCGTGGAAATAAAAATGTATTTTTATTTTTGCAAGCACATTTACTATTTTCCGAATGAATTTTAAACCTCCAAAGAAAATGTCATTATTCCTCATGAAGTCTACACCTTTTGAGGGGTAATGGTTATGATCGTTGGTGCATTTGAGGTCACAGGACATAATAGACAACGTAGTAATAGGATCTAGAACAAATTGGCTACAATTGTGTGTATTTTTCCTGACTTTCAAAAATGAAATCGGATACATCGTATGCTTACTTCCAGACTTGCTTCCTTCTATTCTCCTTTTTATAGTCGAGTCCGAACGTTTTTCCGAAGTGCGACACCTTTTTGGGGTGCCATACAATTTTTTTCAAATGGCTTACTTCCTTACAAATATCGCCAACATTAGGAGGGGATAACAACCGCTGAACATTTCTTCTGGTGTTATCGCCAGGATTCGAACCCAGGCATTCAGTCCTATAGGCGGACATCTTAACCTCTGCGCTACGGTGGCCTCCATATGTACATATATTAGAGGAAATGTTATCATGCTAAATTTCAGGCAAAGCGTATAAGAATAGCGCCATCTAGAATATGCGGGAGATTGGTTTACACGGGCTATATTAAGTTAATATAATATTCAAAAAATTCCAAACATAAATGGTACATCTGTTGGAGGTCGTAGGAAAAGTCATTGTGCAAAATTTCAGTCAAATCGGATAAACATTGTGCTCTTCAGAGGCTCAAGAAATACATACGGGAAATCGGTTTATATGGGTGCTATATCAAATTTTGGACCGATTCAAACCGCACTTGGATTGGAGGTCATGTGAAAAGTCATCGTGCAAAATTCAATCAAATGAGAAAGAATTCCGCTCTCTAGAGTCTCAAGATGTTTAATCTGGAGGTCGATACAGACGAGAGGTATATCTGAACATGGACCGATTTGGTTCATTTGCAATTCTAGCTGACCTACATCAGTAGGAGGTTTTTGTTCAAAATTTCAGGCGCCTAGATTTACTCCTTTGTAGGTAATCGTGCTTTCGACAGATGGACGGAGATAGCTAGATCGAATTAAAATATCATTACTTTATGGAGACCTAGACGAATATTTCGAGGTGTTACAAATGATATGACGAAATTAGTACACGCAATCCTACAGTTGAGGGTATAATTCTTAGCTACAACTTTTAGTGAGTTTCTTGCCAATACCTTCAGCGGACGGTTTGTTAGAGCACGGGGGAGCACTTGACGTTCTAGGCTTTAGAGAGCTGGGTTATGACTGTCCTGTGGTCTAATCATGGATTTTGCGTGCCAGTTGAATATCTCCACAGGTCTCCGCGATTGAGCCATGTCAGTCCGTCTGTGGAAATCTCGATAGCATCTAAACGAATAAGGTAATTTGGTTTTAATCTTTGCACAGAAACTTCTTCGTTGGGAATTGGAAATGGCCCAAATTGTACTATGTTAGGATATATCTCCCAAGTAAACCGATCTCCCGATTGAACTTCTTGGACTTCCAGTGGGAGCAATTCTAATCCGATTTGGCAATTCTAATCCGATTTGGAGCGTGCCAAGTACGATCCATAATCTGATAAACCGATCTCCAAATTATACTTCTTGTGCCCTTAGAGGGTGCAGATATTATCCGATATGGCTGAAATTTGGCAGAATTACTTCTCCCATGAGCTCCAATATTTATGTCAAGTATGGTTCAAATCGGTCTTCATATGATATGCCTCCCATATTAACCGATCTACTGCAACTTTTATCCGATTTGGCTACAATGAGTTCTTTTATAACTTCCAACATTCATGGTTAATGTGGTAATTGTATCATAGATGCGTTTTCGCTATTAATACGATTCGAATACAACATAGCAACTCACGGCCCTTAAAGCCATCACACCTAATATGGTTGAGAAGTCTTCTAACCAAAGACGAAACGCGTCCCATAGTGGTTGGTGTGTGTTGCTATCTTTGGCTTTCCTTTTCCATTTGCATCTCCGAGCATTGAACTCGTCTCGAAAGAGAAACAAACAAATATTGTAAAATTTAATGATCTTGGCCCTAACAGGTAAAAAATTTGAAAAATTTTGCACAGACACTTAATATCATTGTAGGCCGTTTAGGATTGCAAATGGGCCATATCGGTTCAGATTTAGATACATCTCCCATTTAATCGATTTCCCGATTTGACTTCTTGAGCCCCTGGAAGCTGCAATTTTTACCAGGTTTAGCTGAAATTTTGCACGTAGTGTTCTGTTATGACTTCCAACAACTGTGCTACGTATGGTTCAAATCGGTCTATAACCTGATATAGCTCCCACATAAACCGATCTCCCGATTTGACTTCTTGAGATCTTACAAACAGCAATTTTTGTCCGATTTGGCTCAAACGTGGTGTTCTTTTATGACTTCCAACAACTGTGCTACGAATGGTTCAAATCGGTCTATAACCTGATATAGCTCCCATATAAACCGATCTACCGATTTGACTTCTTGAGATCTTACAAACCGCAATTTTCGCAACTGTGCCAAGTACGGTCCATGTAGTGTTTTGTTATGACTTCCAACAACTGTGCCAAGTACGGTCCAAATTGGTCTTTAACCTGATATAGCTCCTTTATTAACCGGTCTCCCGATTTGGTTTTTTGAGTCCCTGCAAGCAGCAATTTTTGTCTGATTAGGCTGAAAATTTGCATGCGGTTCCAACAACTGTGCCAAGTACGGTCCAAATCGGTCTTTAACCTGATATAGTTCCTTTATTAACCGGTCTTCCGATTTGGTTTCTTGAGTCCCTACAAGCCGCAATTTTTGTCTGATTAGGCTGAAAATTTGCATGCGGTGTTCTATAACGACTTCCAACAACTGTGCCAAATACTGCCAAAATCAGTGTATAACCTTATACAGCTCCCACGTAAACCGGTCTCTCGATCATACTTGTTCGGTTCCTAGAAGCTTTAATTTTTGCAGGTTTGACAGAAGTTTGGTCTACATACCAAAAAAAAAAAATAATTAAAAATTATTACATTTTTAGCAGAATACATGTTTCGAACTTAGCACGGTTTTACTTGTTTTCGTCAAATTTAATCAACTGTTTAACTTCTCTGCAATGCTACTGCTATTTAATTACCTATTACTGTAGGGGTTTCACACATCTCTTCGTTTAGCAGGCATCCCCATAATGAACTGTCAGTCAGTTCAGTTTTGTTTAGCTGCTTTCATGTGTAGCCAATTGTCCGTCTGTCTGTCCGTCCTCCATTTCGAATTGCCTTTAAAAAAAAAAACTTGGCTCAGTAAAAAAGTGTTTGCTCGAATAATACTTTGGCTTTGTTTATTACGCCTGTTCTGTTATTTTTGATTTTACTTTTTGGTATTCATAGTTTTAGTTACTGAAGTTGAAGCTGGTGTCTGCCGCCACCGCTGACGGCGTTGTTGTTTTTGTTGCTATTGCCAGTTTTCATATCAAAAGTGCGGCTTTTAATGTGAGTTTCTTCAAGTGGCCTCAAAACACAGAACAAGAAAACAAAAACATTGAATTTTTTTTCAGAAATTTAGATCTCTTATTTTGAGATAAGCTTTGTTCGCCGCTTACCATGAGTCGGCAAGCGGCGCATGGTGTGTACGGGGCATGGCAATATAAATAATTCTTAGAAGTTACGTGTTTTGTGATGTTTATTACATTCATCCTTCTATTGTCGCTCGGTCGGTAGGCTGGAGGCTTCTTTGCATTTCTTCAGGTTGTATTTTGGCGTATTCTTGGGGATTTAATCGCGCTCATCTATAAAGCATAGATTTTATACATACGCGTAGCAACGCATAGTGGCAAGGCATCGTTAAGTATCACGTTTTGCTAAAGTCGGTATGGTATGCGAGCAACGTTTAACATTAACTTTGAATTTGGGCCAAGTCTTGACGATGGAGAAGGAGATTTTTATGACATAAATATAAACGGTTTAAGTATCTCAAATAAACTGTTTAGTGGAGATATATTTTCTATTAAAGCCAAAAATAATTTTAGCACTTGTAAATTAAATTAACTGAGCAACTTCCACACTGATCAAAAAAGGGGTTTTTCATCAATACCTATCGGTATTATGTTATTCAATACCAAACGGTATTATACACTTTGTATCATAGCGAAAAGACCCATACATGTCATGTTTTTTAATCATCTTGAAATTTAGCTCCCACTTATATATCCCGCTTCATTTATACTTATATAGCAATAAGTAAACATTTTTCACCCATTCGTTTCGATATTTGACACATAGAATACCATTATGAGTCTTAATGTTATTGTTGAAATCAACATAGAGTTGGGTCTAAATTTCACCTATAGATCCATAGCAAGCGCATTTATCAATTGTTTGAACAATGTTTTCTTTTTATTAAATCTACTTTGTGTACTGAGGTATTTTAAAATCGGTTAATCTTTTGATTTTCACCTATAGCAAGTGCATTTACCAAAATATATGTATATCCCTCGTTCGGCATACCACAATGAAAAAACGCATTCTACAAAACGAATTTTCTGTACGAACAAGTTTTTTGGCAGATGTCTATTGTTGCTAAAATTGTTTACCATGGTTCTCAGTATTATAATTAGTTAAAAGGTTTACGGCCTTATTCACCGAATAAATGAAGCCTTAAAATAGGTTTTTTTGCCAGTTGTATTTCAAATCTATACTAAGTTTTTTGAATAAAGCTGTTAGGGTAAAATCTTATTTACTACATTACTGTCTGTTTCATTTGAACTAGTTTCAATCATTATACGACCTTTTGGAATTGGAACATAAGTATCTCAAAGTAGGATGATTTAAAAAAAAAATAAATTTTGATATAGCTTTCATATAAACAATTGCCTGCTCAATTTGCTGTTATGGCGGAAGATTTTATAAATTTTCTCCCATCGACATTTTTTCAATTGCTAAGAACTTATTTTCATTATAAGCTAGTGTATCAAAAGTCGGCTTTGTCCAACTTTAGGCCGTTATTACTTGTTTTTAATTCTGAAAATGCACATATGCCGAAATGTTATCACCATGACATCTTCTTAACGGCCTAACTAACTGCTTGAATGGAGAAAAATCCCCTCCATTACGAAAATTAAGACAATGATGGAGCCTTACAATCTTATCAGTTATTCGAGTGTAAATTGAAATTGAAAAAGCCGCTGGATAGGGAAAATAGACATGAAAGGCAACAATTTAATTGATTTTCAATGTAATGATAAGTGACTGACTGATGTTGTGTTCCAAAGGTCTTCCCTATATACAATTATTGTGATGATAACTTCAATAAGATGAGTATGTAAAATATCAAATAAAAATTTTAAACAAGTAAGTTAGGCTAGGTTAAAGTGGCAGTCTGCCATCAGACTCATTTAGAAGTTTTCGTCTATTGTGTTATCATAGGAACACGAGATGGAAGATGCCTTCTAGTCCATCCAACCATCCAGATCGCTTTAAAAGCTCAACAACTTGCGAATGTGCACATTTTTTAAATCATACAAGTTCTCATAGAAATGAGAACATAAATGCTCACAGCCCCCCCTGTGTGATCATCTATCATTGTTTTCCCGCCCCACGCCCACAGATTCCAGTTCCCCTAGAATGTATAAGGTAGTTCCTAGTCCCGCAATCTTGCCCGCTTTACAATTCCCTGGGGTATCCTTGTTGGCCGGCACCCAGAACTGGTGAATATTGAGCTGTTCGGCCATCTCGTTGAGATATCTGCGGCAGTCGTGGGCGGTTTTTGAATTCAGATATACGTTCTTGAGGGATTTAATGGTTGTCTGAGAAGATATTTATGTCAGTTGTTGTTATGACATTATATGTTAGTCATCCAAAACTTCGTTTATTGCAAGGATCTTCGCTCGATACACACTACAGCGATCGGGATACCTTCTCGATAAGTGACTAAATGATGTTGTGTTCCACAGGTCTTCCCTAGCTACAGTTATTGTGATAATAGCTCCAATGAGATGGGTATATAAAATATCAAATAATAATTTTAAACAAGTAAGAATAGAATAGAAAAAGTCTGGCGGGGGTTACTATGGAATACTCTTCATATAAGTTTTAATTGGGCAACACATCTAAATCTGCAATGATTCAATTTCCTGACATGGGTTTTTCAGGACTACTTTTCAGTATTTAGTGCGCAAAAGTTGATTGATGGCTTATGTGTAGGTTAGGTTGAGAAGAGGTTGCGGATATTAATCCGCCCAATGCCACTATGGACATTCAACTAAGCCAGCAATTGGCTTATTGTGCGCTCTAAATAATAAAAAGGCAACCTCGAAAAAGAACATCTAAGTTAGGAATTTCGTGCTACTTACAAAATCCTTAATTGTTTTCCATGCCAAGCCCCTAAGTTGGTTCATGTCTGATATCGTATCCCCACCTAAGTGCCGGTATCTGTTAGACGCGAAAGATGGGCAATGGCATCATCTTCTCATCATCATACACATGCTATCACTTGCCGCAGCGATTTTAGAGCTTGTAGTCCTATATGTCCCGTTAAGATTGCGAAAGCTATACTGACCTTCTTCTTAGTTCCTTTCAGTAATAGCCTCGTCTTCTCACGATCTGGATCTCCTCTAGGAGACCGTTTCGTTGTTCCAAAGGGTTACTTGCGCATTCGTCGCCCACGCGCTTAAATCGAAATGCGTCGACCCGGAAAGCTTCGGGTTAATAAAGTTTATTGTCGGCAGTTCTCTGGCCTTCACTGACAAATCTTCTGTTTTCTCATTCCCAGTTACTCCGCAGTGGCCCGGCACCCAGCTTCCAGGGGCCTCGTTTTGCCGCTCTGGTAGTTATATTGTATTCCTTGAGTCGCGTGTAATACACATCCCAATATACTTCCATTTTATTTACGACGTGCTCTGTTAAAAAGTCTGCGGACCTCCTTCCCAATATCGCGAATCTCCCCGGTCATCCAGGGTTTTTCTTGGTCTGATTTCGTTTCCCGAAGAAGACATCTATTTTCGAAAACCCCCACCAGTGCAGTCGTAAGCCTGTTGACATAGTCGTCAATGTCTTCTATGCTTGGACATCCAAGTTATCTTGTCCAAGTCTTAGGCTTAGATGTAAGTCCATAGAGACATGGGGTGATTTATAATCCGCTCAAAGAAAAATTTAAAAACTAGGTTCAATTAAGAAATTTGTACATTATAAACACTTCGAATTCAATCCAATTCAATTAAAATTGTTATTAACTCCATAAACCAATTGTTTGAAAGTTGCTCTTTCTTTTAAGCAACTCCTTTACTGTTTTCATAAAAATCAGTTAGAAAAGGTAAAAGTCGGGCGATGCCGGCTGTATAATACCCTACACAAGTACAAAGTGGGAGCTATATAGTTCTAAACCAATTTTGATGGAACTCGGCGAATGTTTTCAGATGGGTTATTAAAACAACATCAAATATCGAGCAAATGTGTTCAAACTGTAATAACTATGGTTGACAAATGACGATATTATTATAAATTACCCGAAATCTGACGAATATATATATATGGAAGCTTTATGTTATTCTGAACCCATTTCGACCAAATGACAATAAATGCGCTTGGCTCTAGAAGTGAAAATCGGGCGATATACATATATGACAGCTATATGTAAATCTGGACCGATTTCTATGAAATGCTCTCTGTCCTTTCTGCCAAATTTCGAGAGAATCGTTTACCAATGACAATTTTATTTCATTATTACTGCGAATCAGATGAACATATATATGGGAGCTATATCCAAATCTGAACCGATTTCCCAATTTCAATAGTCTTCGTCTCAACGCCAATAAGAATGTATGTGGCAAATTTGAAGACGATCGGATGAAAATTGCGACCTGTAGTTTTGTGTGACACTTGCTGATACGCGTTACTCAGTAAGAATAGGACTGAATATTACGGAACCATTTAATATCAAACGAGGTTTCAGACAAGGAGACAGCCTCTCGTGTGATCTCTGATGCAGATGTGAATAGATATGACACACTAATCACAAGAGAACGCATTCTACTCGCCTATGCCGACAACCGAGCAGATAAAGAAAATGAAGAAAGTTGGGAACCACAACTTTTGGGATAGTCAGCAACTTTATCTACCTCGGCACTGCCGTAATCAAAACGAATGACCCCAGTTTTTAGATAAAGCGATGAATAATACTGGCAAACAGATGCTACTTTGGACTAAGAAAGCAGTTTAGAAACAGGGCCACCTTTCGATAGACGAAGATTACACTATACAAGACACTGATACTACCCGTGTTGTTATTTGGTTCTGAGGCATTGGTACTTGTGAAAGCAGATGAGGCAGTGCTTGGAGTATTTGAGAGAAAGATTCTTCGTAAAATATATAGACCAGTTTGCGTTAATGGAGACTGTAGGCGATGTATGAACCACGAGCTGTATGACGACGATAGCATAGTTACAAGTATCAAAATACAACGGCTGCGTTGGCTACGTCATGTTGTCAGAATGGATGAAGAAGCTCCAGCAAAGAAGTCGTTTGAAGGCGAACACGATGGTACACGCAAACCGGGAATACCAAAAGCCCGATGGAAAAATCAAGTGGTGAGGGACACCTCGAAACTTGGTGTCAGAGATTTTAGAATGAGCGCAGAAGATCGAGGCGCTTGGAACGCTACATTTGGTGTGCTCTTCGATTTTTTACTATTCGAAAAAATGGATCAAGGAAACTGTATTAAGTTTTGTTTCACCAAAAAGCGCCGTTCAAAAGTGTTTCGAGGATAGGAAAAAAATATCTGAGGGAGATTACTTTGAATGGGGACAAGACATTAATTGATGAGTAAATAAATACTTTTTGAAAAAAAAAATGTAAAAAACGGTTATTTTTTGATCACGTTGCATTTTGTGTACAATACCACGAAACCTAGCACCGTTTTCCAATACAATGTACGAGTTATCTCTATATTGTTAATAATATTTATAAATACCGTGTAAATTCGGCAATGTCCTCCCAAAAGTGTTTCGAGGATAGGAAAAAAATATCTGAGGGAGATTACTTTGAATGGGGACAAGACATTAATTGATGAGTAAATAAATACTTTTTGAAAAAAAAAAAAAATGTAAAAAACGGTTATTTTTTGATCACGTTGCATTTTGTGTACAATACCACGAAACCTAGCGCCGTTTTCCAATACAATGTACGAGTTATCTCTATATTGTTAATAATATTTATAAATACCGTGTAAATTCGGCAATGTCCTCCCATTTGTGACTTTTGGAATGTATTCATTGTATTTGTTCACATCCTAATTTTTTCCACTTTTCACTATTTCCGCGTAACATATTTATACCCTCCACCATAGGATCTGTATCTGAGACCCCATAAACTATATTCTTGATCGTCAAGTCGATCTAGCCTTATCCGTCCGTCTGTCTGTCGAAAGCACGCTAACTTTCGAAGGAGTAAAGCTAGGTGCTTGAAAATTTGCACAAATACTTTTTATTAATGTAGTTTGGTTCAGATTGTAAGTTGGCCAAATCGGTCCATGTTTTGATATAGCTGCCATATAAACCGATCTTGGGTTTTGACTTTTTGAGTATCTAGAGTGCGCAATTCTTAACCGATTGGAATGAAATTTTGCACGACGTGTTTTGTTATGATATTCAACAACTGTGCTAAGTATGGTTCAAATCGTCCATGTTTTGAAATAGCTGCCATATAAACCGATCTTGGGTCTAGATTTCTTGAGCCTCCAAAGGGCGCAATTCTCTTCCGATTTGACTGAAATTTTGCACGTGATGTTTTAGTATCACTTCCAACAACTGTGCTAAGTATGATTCAAATCGATTTATAATCTGGTATAGAACTGGACTATTGAAATTAGAAAAAATCGGTTCAGATTTGGATATAGCTCCCATATATATGTTCATCCGATTCGCAGTAATAATGTAATAAAATTGTCATTGGTAAACGATTCTCTCGAAATTTGGCAGAAAGGACAGAGAGCATTTCATAGAAATCGGTCCAGATTTACATATAGCTGTCGTATATGTATATCGCCCGATTTTCACTTCTAGAGCCAAGCGCATTTATCGTCATTTGGTCGAAATGGGTTCAGAATAAGATAAAGCTTCCATATATATATATATTCGTCAGATTTCGGGTAATTTACAATAATAACGTCATTTGTCAACCATAGTTATTACAGTTTGAACACATTTGCTCGATATTTGATGTTGTTTTAATAACCCATCTGAAAACATCCGCCAAGTTCCATCAAAATTGGTTTAGAACTATATAGCTCCCACTTTGTACTTGTGTAGGGTATTATACAGCCGGCATCGCCCGACTTTTACCTTTCCTAACTGATTTTTATGAAAACAGTAAAGGAGTTGCTTAAAAGAAAGAGCAACTTTCAAACAATTGGTTTATGGAGTTAATAACAATTTTAATTGGATTGGATTGAATTCGAAGTGTTTATAATGTACAAATTTCTTAGTTGAACCTAGTTTTTAAATTTTTCTTTGAGCGACAAATGCGAGCCGTGGTGGAGGGAACATATGATTCGGGCCAGCCAAACTTAGCACGCTCTTACTTGTTCACAATTGATTTTTACTTTGAGATTATAATTGGATAAATAATATTTCTTGGAGAGATAAAACCAAACACTTTCAATTTTTCTTGATAGTTTTTTTTTGTCAAGCCACGCCGCGCCACTTTTATATCTGTATATGATAGCAGGGAGACTTATATTTGACTCATTCTCAATTCTTTTCACATTAAAAATGTTTGAAATTGAACAAAATATAATCTTGAAAAGTTTTTATGTATAAATCAATACCATATTTATTCGGTTAAATATAGGACAAGACTTTTTCTGAGCACCCTCTTCTCCAACCTGACCATCTTCTTCAACCAATATCTGGTCACATGGGGCGTAAACATATGGTTAGTAAGAAACCTATACATTTACATATGGGTTTGCCATAACTCCGTATTGAAAAGTCGTCGAACACTTCCATCACAGCAAATTAATTGTTTGTTTCGATTTGTTTCTCATTTTGTTAGTGTGTTGAGCGAAAATGAAGTTCCTTATCATTTTAATGAAATTTCTGGTACTCCTAGCCACGCCACAGCGTCCCTTTATAGGTTCGGAAGTGTAAACAGCCAACATTAAAAATAAATAAAAAAAAATATTTTTCTAATTTGAACATTTACCAAAGTTTAGAGGAAATTAAACAGACTACATAAACCGTTGTGTCAATAAAATAACAAACCACCTGAATGGACTACATTAACGGAATTTCAAATCGAGTAATTTTATTGTTTATCTATAAAATTTTTTACGAGGTATTAATAATATTTTAATAACTTTCACAAACAATGCGAGTAGACAACGCAAAAGTGATGAAGGGCCATAACAAAAAAAAAAAAAAACGAAAACTCTTGAAAATAAATCTGAAATCTAGAAACGAAATTAGTTCCAATTAAGGCAAGGTCTCCACTACACTACCTCTACTTGCCTGCAGACAAACGCAATGGAAAATATCAACGAACAGCCAACCTTATCATTTGGAGAAAATCAAAACTGAATTTTTAATTTGTTTATTTTCAGGGCGATAAATGAAAATTATGATTATTTCATTACTATGATTATTATTTAATTTTTTCTTATCTCAAGGCGGTCTCTGGAGTGACAATGTTAGTTGGTTGGTTGGTTGGTTGGTTGGTCGGTCGGTAGGTTCGTCGATGCGTCTATCTGTCAATCGATTTGTGGGTCGCTGGCTTGGTGTGTTCTGTCTATCTGATATTTTTGGGGGGGAAATTTGTTTATAATACCCCTGTGTTGGCAAGATTGATGATGACGGCTTCATGCCGTTGCCGTTGGACTTTCCTACCAATATTGCTGAGTGAATCCATGCGACAAAGAGACATATGGACAGACAGACACGCGATCACACTCACTGCCACATTTATCCCCCCCCCCCATTAAGCCCCACGGAATCGTTTTCATTTCTACCGACCGGTAACTCAGCCGACTGTGAGGTGATTTCTTGCGTTTCCTTTTGATCAGACAGTTCTCTTCGACAGAGTTATCAGTCCCCCCTCCCCCGCTATTCTTAAGTTTTCCAGTTGTTGTTCTCTCTATGGACGTTGATTGTCATTAATTTTCGAGGGATTATGATTTATCATTTCACGCTTTAATAGTATCTTTTTCGGTGAGCTGGTTCATATTTTTTTCTCTCCCTTGTCTGTCTGGAATTATGAAAACGTTTTTTTTGTGCTTGTGGAGGAGATAGTTGTTGCCTACATTCAAGCTAGAGCTGCATACTGATGTTGTTGTTATCATTGAGGCGGCTTAGGTAGTTTTTGTTGCTTTTTCACATACAATGAAAATTTTCATAATTTTTCACACTTAATGGTTAAATGTAATTATGGGCAGTTTACAGGAAACTTTGTGACTATTTTGTTTCTCTTGAGTCCACATTGAAACTCTGGGCTTATTGAGGAGTATTTGTTGTTTAAAAAGATGTAATGCATGCAGGCATATAAGAAGAGCTACACCCAAAGAAAAAATTTATGGGGGTATGTATAGAAAAGGCAAAATTAGTATTAAGTGTTTATAAGAAAAAAGGATTTCAAAAATAAAAAAAAACAAATTTTAACCAAGTAAGGAAAGGCAAAATTTTCACACCTACTCTATAAGTGAAAATTGGGCAAAACCACTAAATGGATTCTATATCTTATCATCCGTATCATATATCATCCGTACCAAATCTTGACCAAATCCATTTAAAGTTTTAAGAACTACATTTTATAAGTTTAAATAAATATTAACTAAAACCTATTTTCAAAAACTTCGCTTAAAATCTCATTTGTCATGAAATAACCCATTTTTTCCAAATCTAAAATTTTTCAAAATCCTTCTGTAACTGTAAAACGGATAAGATATTTCCAATTTCTTTTCGAAAAAATTTTGGATGCTACTTCTTCCAGAAACTGATCCATCAGCGAAGATATTTGGTCCTAAAGTTAGACCTAAATTTTGTATTGATTGCCAAAAACTATTTATAGGCGAATTAGATCCTCGATAACCCTCCAACATTGAGTTTGTTTAAGCGGATGTCTTAGTTTTATAGTGCAAAGACATAGGCCATTGAATTACTTTGCCTTAGAACTTTGATTTAAATATTCTAAAAATTTTGTTTTGGGCCTATTTTTTAATTTAATTTCAAATTGGTTTTATCATGGTTTATCAAGAAATTCTATCCCAATATCCCCACTAGTTTAGTTTATCAAACGTTAAAGTAATATAAAAATTATTTGCATACTCATTGGGTGGTCAGCGGAGCGGGTGGAAGATGCCGAACGCCTGGGTTCAAATCCCGGTGAGAACAGCAGAACAAATTTGTAGTCACCCGAGTAAACTTCTCTAAGAGGCGGCAAGCCGGTCGTACTCATGAATAAAAAGGAGTTCCCCCATCTTTTACCTTATACTTGTATAGGTTAATTTGCATTTTTACTAATTTGGTTAGTTAAAATCTCATCTATTTGAATGAATTTCCTTTTTATGGAAGTTTTGAATGTGCAAATTTGTAAGAAGATTGGATGGAAATTGCGGTCTAAACTTTGATTACAATTTAACGTGGACAGACAGAAAGACGGGCATAGCTAAATCAAATCTTAAAGTGATTTTTAGTCGACCGACATACCTATAAATGGGTCTACTTCTCTTCCTTCTGGTTGTTATAAACAAATGCACTAAGTTATAATACCTTGTACCACAGAAGTATGAAGAGAATGAATTTCAAAGTAGGCAAATTTAGCAGGGGTTGATTTACTTGTCTAAAGCTTCTATTACACGATCATACATGTCATATGAGCTGTCATTTTCTGTATTCACAAGACTTGTCTTATGTAAGTCATATACGAATAAAGCGCGCTCTAATCGGCATTTTTTCTCATATGTATTGCACTTTTTTTATATCGACATGTGTCTGCATGTACATATACGAGGGTTGCTTTTTATATTTCAGGATTAGAGAACACAAAAACAAATATTAATCATCGAGAATAGCTTTATTGTTTTTCAAAATATTCCCCATTAAGATCTATACACTTTCGCATGCGTTTGAACCAATTGTCGAAGCACTTTTTCCACTCTGATTGAGGTATCTCCAAAACATGCATTCTGAAAGCATCAACCGATTTCGCACAAAAACGTTCACGATTAATTTTGGTTTTTTGGGCGAGATGAATCTTTTAAGTTACTGTAAACAACACAAATAGCGCTCGTATGTCAAAACGTTTCCAGTAAGTATAACCTCAAAAATGTCAAGCTTTACGATAGAGCTGTCAGTTGGCAGATTGCAACACAAGTGTTGTCCAATTCCGAAATATAAAAGGCAACGCTCTTATTCGATGAAATAAAAGCCCGATTAAATCGAAAAAAGTTGCATAGTTATTCCAATATACATTTGTCATATTAAATTTTTCGTACGAATCACACGATGTGAACAACTTTCAGAGTTGTTATGTTTGAAATTACATATGACATGTCTGATCGTGTAATGACAGCTTAAGTAAATTCGGCAGGATTCTGAATTGTGTTTAGTTATGATTAAATTTTTACCCATACTTTGTATTTGGTGTTCGGTAATGGCTAAATAGTTTCATAATTGAGAACCGTCCGGAGAATTTGCCTAATTCGAACTAACGTTGAGGTTATCCGAAACCCAAGAGTTATCGCCCAATTAGCCATGAATCGTTTAACAACTAGTGGATCAAACAAGTAAAAGCGCGTTAAGTTTGACCGGACTAAATTCTATACACATCTTAGCTAGGCCAACCATTCAGTAAAGATACACGAAATTGAAGTCGCCATTGTAGCGAAAGTACAAATGGTTTGATGAAATAGGCTACTGAAAGACCGGCTGATCAGCCATATGAATAAAGGGGTTTTCCATTATCAAATGTTGAGCCATTGCAGCAAAGGGAAAATCCTGGAATATAGTTACGGTTGTCAATTGATTATAGACTTTCATTGTTTGGATAGTCTGTGATCACTCCATATGACATTTTTGCTAGGGTGTAGTTTTCATTCAGTGCTTAGCATATTGTCTGTTTTGTAATGGATGCAGTTTTCGGCCTGGTTTGAGAAGAAAAAGTCCATTAACACCTTTTCTCTTGGCTGTTCAACTTCACACTCATCATCTGCATCAGATCTTTCAGCAGCAGTGGCATCGAAACCGCTGAATGGAATGATGAGTTTTGTTGCACAGCGCTCAGCTGGAGCTCTTACTTGGACTCAATGTGATACGTCTATATGTATGTATCAAAATTTGCCGTCCTTTCATCAAGACTGCAGTGCACAAAAGGGAGCTCCTTTTTTCGGGTTCTTCTCTTTTGAGGAATGATTGTCAAAAAAACATGATTTTCCTCTCTTAGTTATTCGAGTATTTGCAGATCTGCTTGCCCCACACGTCATAGTCTCCATTCAAGTTCATGTTGTTTTTTTGGCGGATGAAACCTAACGAAAGCGACTATCTACAACGGCGACAAAGTCAAGAATTTTCAAGATCCCAAAATGCTGTTCGCTGCAAGTCTTTTATGCATATTTTGCATTTTAGTGACTGCTATTGTTAGTGACTGCTGTCTGTCTGTCTGTTGGGCTCTGGACCGAAACTACGTAGTTGTGTGGCTGTCTGGTTCTCTTCTCTTCATGGGCTGGCAAGACTGTTTCTTTCTTAGTTTTTATAGTATTTTCTGTTTCGTTCCTTTTTAATGTCATAATGTGTTGTTGTAGCATATAATGGCTCTGTTCCCATTGTTGTTGTTGTTGTGGCTGTCGAACCATAAAAATGCATTTTAGGAATACCCCTGTAAGAGTATACCATTGTTGTTGCTTTGCACTCCCGTTCATATTAGACTACAAAAGCCATTAATTTTAGGCCGAACTCTTCGCATGGACTCGGTCGCAATCAATGGCTGGCCGGCTTGCTGCATGGCTGTCTTTTATGTTCCCTTCCTATGTTTCATTTCTTTTGCCTAAGTCCATTCGGCGTTCTTTATTTCGGGGTTCTTAGTGTTAACGCCTTTTATTTCACTTTATCTCTGCCTCTGGCCTCTCACAGTCAATGGCGTCTAAGGCAAGCGGCACATTAGCCGGTGCGCATGCGCAGCAGCTGCAAATGTATTTGGGACTACCACAAGAGCTAATAAAAGCAATGTGAGTTTCGTAGCTGGAGTAGAGTAGTAGCAGCAGAATTTATTTCAACTTTTGATCTTCTGTTGCTGAAGTCCGAGCAAACATTGCGTCTGGAGGATTTGCTTTGTAGTCCATGCTGTTTTGAATCTTTTTTTTTTTTGACTTCTACACCTCTAAGGCATCGTTGGTTCCTCCATCTCAGTTTTATTGTTGTTCGTTTTTAATTTTTCCAAATTAGTGCTTCTTTCTGTTAAATTTTTGTCCGCAGTGCTAGTGTTTGGATGGCCATCATTTCATCCATTAAGGCCTTGGAAAGATGGTCTCTGTCAGTTATTATTTTTGTTGTCCAACTGCTTGGCTTCCCCCTCACTCACAAAAATGTTTTCTTATGAATTTCGTATTTTTAAGAGTATTTTTACGTTATTTTAATGATCTTTGATTATGGAGTATGAAACTCCGTCAGTTGTTGTTATTGTGTTGTAGCTGCTCCTATTACTGTTGCCCAAAAGTTAATTGAGCTGTTGTTTTTTTTCGTTCTTTTTTGTCTTGAAGATTTTTCATGCAATCACTGATATCGAACACATTTTGGTTTAGTATTTCCTGGTATTTCATAAGCAACCGTCCTATCATGTTATCTAGAAAGAATGTGTCTCATCATTGTTTCAAGGGAAATAATGATATTTGGATGTCGAAGTGGGTGTCCACCTTACAGAGTTACAGGTTGCATGAGGTATAGAACACTACAATGGGTTCCGATAGCGCTGAAAGGAATAAAACTACCACTAGAAGTTTTGCTCTGATATGACACATAAGAGCTTTAATTTGAATTTTTGAGCGCTTAGAAAACTTAATTGTTGGATTGATATTTAGTGTTGAAGGACTATCTTTGACCATTAACAGTCGTAACCAAAAGGCCTACTTAGAGTCATGAACCAGTAAATCGATGCTTCGATTTGACTCCTTGAAATTCGCACATTTGAACGCATATATAGATTTATAAATAGATAGAATATTAGATAAGGTTAAGTTTACAAGTAATCGGACCCACATTTCGTCCATTGTGATACCAAAGGAACTGAAGTTCCTACCGTTGAACTGGATGGTTCAATCGCCTTAAAGAGCCCAAAATGAAATTTTGACATCCTGAGCTTCAGATAAGTCCTTAAGGAATTGTCAACCTAAAGTGGAATAAGTTTTTTTTTTGACAGTGTGGGATACAGCTCCCATAACCTCACAGCAGTGGTCGCAGCAATTTGTCTAGCCACAATGTCCAGAGGCTTATGGTGTAGCATTAAAAACAGTGCATCATTAAATAGTTTCATAATTGAGAACCGTCCGGAGAACTTGCCTAATTCGAACTAACGTTGAGGTTATCCGAAAACCAAGGGTTATCGCCCGATTAGCCTTGAATCGTTTAACAACTAGTAACAACAAGTAAAAGCGCATTTAAGTCGCCATTGTAGCGAAAGTGCAAATGGTTTGACGAAATAAGTTACTGAAAGACCGGCAGATCAGCCATATGAATAAAGGGGTTTTCCATTATTAAATGTTGAGCCATTGCAACAAAGGGAAAATCCTGGAATATAGTAACTGTTGTCTATTGATTATATACTTTCATTGTATGAATAGTGTGTGATCACAGTGCATCAAATGGCGTGGACCTGAGTGCGTGTGCATAAACAAGCCAATCTTTGGATCCAGCTGAGGTGGGCTTTGGAAGCGCCGTCCACTAGACCACAACATCATATGACATTATATTTTTATCTAACAATTGCAGTATACAGTGAGTGCATGAAGCGCCGTTCAAACCCAAAACTTTTGCCAATAGCCTCCTTGCAGGTGCAAAAAGCAAGAGTTGCCCTTTAAAAATTTTGGATTTGAAATTTAATTTCCTGTCCAGCAAAACTGTTCTGTTGGACTTTCAGAATATGCAAATTGGTACACATTACATTGTATAAACCTATCTTCTAATTTGAATAGCAATTAGCAAATTTTATCGATAACAATGAAATTTTGAAAATTCTTGGGGTTTGGTTCGATCTGACTGCTATTTGGTATGAGTAGTACAAATACGATTCCACAACTACTGCCCAAATGCAAATTTGTCCATGAATATTCCATTAAGGAACATGAGCATAATGCCCAAATACTAGGCCCATAGTTTAGTAAGTGAGCCAAATATATATTCTCGAGGCCCTAGATGTTTTCATTTTTACTCGATTAGGAGAGTGGTTTCTACAAAGTTTTGTTTCTTGCATGAGCATGTACGGTAACAGCATATTATCTTCAAGACTTGAGATTATTTTAAGACGCAAGGTGCACGAATGTGTCTCATACTATGGTGGAAAGAGATTTAAACAATTATCTTCGTTGCTGCTCTCCATCTGTGAGTGCTACTAAAAGCAGCCACTTTTCGCATCCTTTCATGATTTTAATTATTTTCATGGAAAATTATCCAGATTGGTCGTAGATTGTCTTTTAAATATCCATCGCTTTGATCTCATTGCCCATCAGGATGACTTGTTTTACCATCTGTTGTTGTTCTGTGAAAAACTTGTTTTCATTTTCAAAAGAAATCCACAGCACTGCCAAGCTGCCAGGCTGCCAGAGTGCCCTAGATCAAAGCATTGCGATGGCTCATAAAATCGTTGTTGCGCTAAGAGAGTCAGCAATAAAAAAATTCATACAATGTAAACACAAGTTGTACATTAGGAAGATCTTTTGGCTAGAGTGGTGGCGGTATCTCCGTTAATGTGCATCACTTTTCACTTTGTCGATTCTAGTTTGCTTTGAACAATCCACACCATTCAAAGCTAATAATTAACATGTCATTTGAAAATATTTCCATTAACGTTTATTTAATTAATTATGTTGTTGGTAATTAACACTTTGCACCCAACAACAGCAACAGTAACAATAGCAACGACGGCAGCAGCAACAGCAAGCAGCGGCAACTCAAGAAAGCAATTTTGAGAACCCACACCCACTTTATATCTCCACCGCATTCGGTTCTCGTAAATAGTCGTCTGGGGCAAAGAGCGTAAGAAAGATAAGAGCTGGCGTTAGAGGGCAATACGTGATGACGAGTGACAAAATTTAAAGACACAACATATTTGAATTGCTTACGATATTTCGTTTTTCCTTTATTGCAACTTTCGGTTGCAAAGAAACAAAGCAAAATACGAAAAAATGTTCGAACGAATGCTCGAATCAAAACAGAATAACCCGAAAATGTTGCAGCCCTCAATGTGAATCCAATTGGAATACAATTAAAAATGTTGTGTCTTTAACGCGAGTTATTTTACGGAACGGGGAAGACAAAGCAGAATCCCTCTCTTGTATTATCTTACGCTCTTTGGTCTGGGGTACATGTGACATTAAAGGAAAAATCTTTCGAAACCGAAAAACAAACAATCTTTTGAATGAGACGACATACATATAGACTGACAGACGAACAACATGAAATATGACGAAGACAAAGATATCAAACGGCAGAACCTAAAACAATGGAAGAATGGCAAATAAACGAAAGAAAGAAGAAAAAATCAAACTGAGAAATATGATCCCACAAGTAATGCGACACCACATCACATGCTTACGCTGCTGAAGCTGGTGCTACCGCTGTGGCTTAAACTAGAAGGCGTAGTGCAATAGCCGACACTAGTGCTGTGCAAATACACCCACAAAAACAGATGGGAGGGTTTGCCAATTGCACTCACACACCCTTTAAGCACCTAGTACTATATTCTTAAATAACGCCCCTAAACTGTAGTGTAATCGAAAAACTAGGGTAATAAGATCAAAGTGAAATAGTGCTTCGTTCTACCGTTAAACAATAATACAATACTTTAATAATTGCTTCGAGCTGAAGTGAAATATCCCCTATCCACTTAGTTCAAGTACTCTGCATATTATTTCGAGTGTACAAGTACAAGTTGAAAACGCACCAACGCCGCAGTATGTTTGGAATCATTGCTAGTTTTGCGCTGCATGGCAATGCATTTTGCGGTCATAAACTTTATTTGTTGCGGCATTTTGTCAATATTAAGCCCAAGACTTCGCTTGTCATGTGCGTTTGTGCTGTTCTTTGATATTGTGCCTTCATGATATCTGATATAATATCGTACTTATGTTGTCGCATTCTCATAGCCCTTTGTGTGTGTGTGTGTGTTTTTTTTTTCCATATTTTTTTGTTGTTTGTCGAGGCGGAGGGGGCGGCCCCATGCTCACGGCTCATGGCTCATGAATTTACTTGTCGTTTTTTGTGTACTTTTTGTTTTGTTACTGTTTTTTGCGGCTTTATTTGTCGATTGTCATTTCATTTGAGAAGTGTCTAACGCCGCTACACTGAAACACTGTGGGTGCGTTGGGAAAAATTAAAAACTGGCAAGTAAATTTTAAATACGATCTACGATGAAAAAAAAATCATAGGAATTAAATTTTCATTTATTTTTTTTGCTTTGTGCGCATGTGTACATAGGGTCAATCAAGAAGTCAACTTTGGGAATCAGTTCATAAGGGACCAAATCAATTTATTAACCTTAAGTATGCCGTAAGTTCTAAATTTCAACCAAATCGGACAAATCATCTATAAAGGCGATATTTAGCGGTGATGTTAGAGGGCACATACGTACTTCACATACCGAATTTGGAAGGAACATTATGTAGGGTATATGGGTTCAAATAGAAACCAAATTTTTTCTCACCAACTACCCATATCCATAGGAATTATCTGTGCCAAATTCCATAAACACATTTTTATTCGTTCGATACACTCGTATATCGTGATTTCTAGAGATGGAAGAGCAGACGGGAGGATATGGCTAAATCAACTTACAATATCAAGTTGATCAATTGTGTATATATCTTGAGGTTTTTAAACGGAATGATGAGATAAGTAACCGCAACTTTTAATATCACATTTGCACTATGCTCCCAAATACTTTTCAATTCAATCCCATATTGTCCAAACTGTTCTATAAGTTCGTTCGAACAATTTGGAGAGTGGGGCGTCCTCCCAGTTATTTTTCTGAAATTTCCCTATACCTATTCCCCATCAAATTTGTGTGTATGGATTGCCAAAATCCGAAATTCAAATTAATTTTTAATATTGATTTGATTTAGCTTGAATAGCCTAAAAAATTTCACAAGAATTATTGCTTTTATATTGGGTTGCCCAAAAAGTAATTGCGGATTTTTATACCCTCCACCATAAGATGGGGGGTATACTAATTTCGTCATTCTGATTGTAACTACTCGAAATATTCGTCTGAGACCCCATAAAGTATATATATTCTTGATCGTCGTGAAATTTTATGTCGATCTAGCCATGTCCGTCCGTCTGTCCGTCCGTCCGTCCGTCCGTCCGTCCGTCCGTCCGTCCGTCCGTCCGTCCGTCCGTCCGTCCGTCCGTCTGTCTGTCGAAAGCACGCTAACTTTCGAAGGAGTTAAGCTAGCCGCTTGAAATTTTGCACACATACTTCTTATTAGTGTAGGTCGGTTGGTATTGTAAATGGGCCATATCGGTCCATGTTTTGATATAGCTGCCATATAAACCGATCTTGGGTCTTGACTTCTTGAGCCTCTAGAGTGCGCAATTCTTATCCGATTGGGATGAAATTTTGCACAACGTGTTTTGTTATGATACCCAAGAACTGTGCCAAGTATGGTTCACATCGGTCCATAACCTGATATAGCTGCCATATAAACCGATCTTGGGTCTTGAGTTCTTGAGCCTCTAGAGTGCGCAATTCTTATCCGATTGGAATGTAATTTTGCACGACGTGTTTTGTTACGATATCCAACAACTGTGCCAAGTATGGTTCAAATCGGTCCATAATCTTATATAGCTGTCATATAAACCGATCTTGGGTCTTGACTTCTTGAGCCTCTAGAGTGCGCAATTCTTATCCGATTGGAATGAATTTTGGCACGTAGTATTTTGTTATGATATCCAACAACTGTGCCAAATATGGTTCAAATCGGTTCATAACTGATATAGCTGTCATATAAACAGATCTGGGGACTTGACTTCTTGAGCTTCTAGAGTGCTCAATTTCTATCCGATTTGGCTGAAATTTCGCAAGACGTTTTTTATTGTTACTTTCAACAACTATGTCAAATAAAGTACAAGTCGGTTCATGACCTGATATAGCTGCCATATAAACCGATCTGGGATCTTGACTTCTTGAGCCTCTAGAGGTCGCAATTATTATCCGATTTGCCTGAAATTTTGTACGATGGATTCTCTCATGATCATTAACATACGTCCCATATAAATCGATCTCTCAATTGTACTTCGTGAGCCCCAATGGACGCAATTCTAATACGAATTGGCTGAAATTTTACACAAGTCTCCAACATATAATTTAATTGTGGTCCGAACCGGACCATATCTTGATATCGTTTTAATAGCAGAGCAACTCTTGTCTTATATCCTTTTTTGCCTTAGAAGAGATGCCGGGAAAAAAACTCGACAAATGCGATCCATGGTGGAGGGTATATAAGATTCGGCCCGGCCGAACTTAGCACGCTTTTACTTGTTCATATAGTCGGCGTTGACAAATTTTTTCAACGGCTTGTGACTCTGTAATTGCATTCTTTCTTCTGTCAGTTATCAGCTGTTACTATTAGCTTGCTTTAGAAATAAGTGTAAAAAAAATATATTTGATTAATGTTCATTCTAAATTTTATTAAAAATGCATTTACTTTCTTTTAAAAAATCCGCAATTACTTTTTGGGCAACACAATATATTAAACATAAATAGATTTTTCTATAAAAAAACACAAAATTTATTTTAATAATAGAGGAAATTGGATTTTTATAAAAAATGTGTGAAAGATTGATTTAATAAGAAAGGTTTTCAACATATGATTTCTATAAAAAACTCATCAAATAACTAATTTTTATTTTTTTTTTCATAATATACCACTGTGCATGGTATATGTTACGAAAACCCCTCGTTTTTTTGTTTGTTCTTTACGCCGACATTACTTGTCATGTCTGTCATATCTTTCTAGGCCTGATAAAAAAGTAGAATGCTTGCCAGCATAGTCAGTCATATGGCCATAGAGAGAGAGACCTTTCAAAGTAAATACTTTATAGAGTTCCAATGTAGGAACATTTGGCTAGAAACGTGAAGAAGATGGAACAATCATAAACCAAAAATAACAACAAATACAACCACAATGACGATGACGATGATGATTGTAAAATATAACAAACAAGGGAAAAATATTTGTTTGATGATGATGTCCAAAGGCATGGATGGATGGATTCATGCCATTGACAAAGTTGTTTAGCTGAGCTATTAAGTAGACAAATACAAACAATAAATGTCAAGAGAGGTAGGACAATTTTTGAGGGGTGGGCCAAGGCAGGGGAGATTGCATGTTATCATTTAATTACGAGAGCAGAACGCCAACAAACATCTTTATCAAAGTTGACATTGCAACAGTGTTACCTCACTATCACTTTCATCTCTCGCCATATCATGGGACCATAACATTCCTCAGAAAAGTCAATAAAAAAATTCATAAATCTCGGCACCAACATTAATGGAAAACAATTTTATGTATATGAGATTTATGTATTGTTTGAAGGCATATCCGTCATGTACTCTTTGCACTTGTAAAGGGCCTTAAATTATTACTTTTTTTTTTTAAAAAAATTATGGTATGATTTATGAATGGAACATGTGATTTCAGAAAAAAAAAATATATTTCAAAACCTTCTTGAACGTATTATCTATCACGAACACTATAGCATAGAGCTACCTTATTACGTAGAAATAGTAGAAAACATATTATGCTAAATTTTATCCTAAATAAAATGTACTCAAACTATTAACTTTTGATATTTTTAAAAAATTTTGAAGTTGTTGGCTTGAGGAATAACCCTTGGCCTGCGCTTTGTTTAGCCATATATTTATCTTCTCTTTCTCCTCTTATTTCATTTACGCACCTGCAACAATGTATTCTGTGCTGGGTCTTTGTCGTGTTTTTCAGCTCCATTACCATAACTTCAAGCTGTGCTCTCTTCGAAAAAGAAAAAAAAAACAAAATCCTGTTTTTAGTGTGCAGAGTTCAGAGTAGTTCCCTATGGCATATCGGCTTTTGCATAAATAAGCAAAGCGCATGCGCGTATGAATCCAAGCTGGTTGTATCTTGCAGATTGTTACGATGCGAATCTAAACCATGCGCACGCGCAGAGGTTCATTGTTCTCCCTTTTTGTATAATTTACGAGTTTTGATCATCGTTTTGCCAGAAATTGTGCACTCTCACACACACATACTCACACAAGGTGTTTATTTACAATGTTTGGAAGGAAATACAACAGGTTCATATATCATAACATCAATAGGTAGTTATATATAAATACATTTGGCTTAATGGTGAAATAAAATAAACAAATGAAAGTATCTGACAGATCGTCTTCATTTATATAAATGTTTTACTTGTTTTACAAAGCGATACCAAGGATTCCCTCAGGTCCTGAATCCATACTTGTCAGACTAAGGGATTGTAATCCCAATCTTTCATAGAGCTCAAACTTGAATCCAACAGCCCTCATTGATATATGAGAAGTTTGCCACAGCTCCTGAATGGAATGTTCATTGGAAAAATTTACAAAAAATTTACTGGTTGGCTTACCTATATATGGCACACGATTCAAAAATTTCTAAAGTTGAAGGTTGAAGCCACTTCTGCGGATCGCCAAACATGGTCGATTTGGATATCAACGAGAAAGGTGATCTGCTTGTCAAATATATTATAAGTTGCAATCTGGCGATTTGTAATAATGGAAATAAACCGATCTTCTTTACTAGGAACATGCAGGAGGTGCTAGATGTTACCTTTGGATCAGAGAATATCAGCGGAAGCATATGTGACTGGGATGTGTTGGATAACAACAGCTTCTGTGATCATCGTTCTATTAGCTTCAGCCTTGAAGAAAATACTGCAGAAGTGGTTTCTGGGCTAAACAGAAAAAAAAGGCGGAATGGGATGAATTTCGGCACACATTTTGCACGACTATCCCCTCTAGGTTATTTCGCTGTCAAGGAATATACAATGGAAGGATTTCTTGAAATTGAAAGTGTAGAGGAACACCTCAAGGAGGTATACTGTCTCCTCTATTGCAGTTAGGGGAGGAGATAAAAGTTACTCACAGTGGCACCTGTCTCCATGGGAGGAGAGAATGTTATATTTACTGAAAGCGTAAAATACCTGAGTGTTTTGCTGAACTTCAGATCAAACATTTGGAAAGGGAAAGAAAGGCAACTCTTACTATATATATCTTTTGCCAATGGCTAAAAGTTGGGGGTTTAAACCTCGTGTCATGCACTGGGTATATGTAATGGTGTTGCAGTCAGGTGGACGGCGCTTCAAAAGTCACCCCCTACTCTTCAATACTCAGCCGGATCCAAAGGACGTCTTGTGTGTGCATCACAGCCGCACCTGATGCATTAAATTTGATGCTATACCTAATGCCTGTGGACATTGTGACTAGAAACATTGCTGCGACCACAGTTGTGAGGCTAAGGACAACGGACAGCGTGTATTCCTTGATACAATGCCAGATGTTCCCGGCAGTGTGCATCACACAATGCCTGAGCCGCTTTTTGGCAAAAAGTACTGTACTTCTATTCTTGATAGAACCGATTGAAACTACGATAACCATGGTAATAAAAGTTACATAGACTTCTATACATATGGTTCCAAACAGACGACCAAGTGGGTTTTGGGGTGTTCTCTGAAGAACTAGTAATGGTCATATTGAGAAGGTTACCCTACTACTGTGGTGTATATCAAGCGAATATCCTTGCAATTAAAGAAGTGGTGGAATGGCTTTAGCATTAACATATTCTCAGACAGCCAGGCAGCTAGCCAGCCATTTAATCTCTTGCGAATATATTTCTGAATTCCAAAACCGCCCTTGACTGTCCCTGATCTCCTAAAAGGATGGCTGAACAAATCGAAATTCGCCTGTTCTGGTAGCCGGGCCACAGACATATCCCATGGGATTGTAGAGCAGACAAAATGGCAAGACCAGGAACTACCTTACACATTCCAGGGGAACTGGAATCAGTCGGTTTGATTTTAGCGACATGTAAGCTAAGCGTCAGCACAAGGCCATCGGGGCAATGAATGGCAGATGGTAATAAAGCGGGGGTTATAAACACTCCAAAATTATGTGGCTCAATCCAGACTTGATCGCTTTGCTGTCGCTGGCTAGAATACACGTCCGTGATGACAAGTCACTGTTTGAGGCGACCTGAAATAAAGCCCAACTATTAATATTAATTTTCTATTAACAATTAAGTCTAGTAACTTTTATTTTTGGAAATAACGCCCAAATAAAAAATTAAATAAATTTTAATCGAAAACAAAATAAAAAGAATTTGCATTGTTCAGTCAGTTGTTACACTGGTAATTTGTTTAAGATATGGAAAACATTAAAGTACTAAAATTATAAAATCTATGCATGGATTAAAGGGTACATAAGAGAAAATTTAGGTTAAGCGTGCAGAAGAAAGGAGCGCTCGCTTGATTTTAAATTGAACAACAATTGAACTTCTACATGCTTATTCTAAATTTTCACTTTTCTTTCATTATACCCTCCACCATAAGATGGGGGGTATACTAATTTCGTCATTCTCTTTGTAACTACTCGAAATATTCGTCTGAGACTACATAAAGTATATATTCTTGATCGTCGCGACATTTTATGTCGATCTAGCCATGTCCGTCCGTCTGTCTGTCGAAAGCACGCTAACTTCCGAAGGAGTAAAGCTAGCCGCTTGAAACTTTGCACAAATACTTCTTATTAGTGTCGGTCGGTTGGTATTGTAAATGGGCCATATCGGTCCATGTTTTGATATAGCTGCCATATAAACCGATCTTGGGTCTTGACTTCTTGAACCTCTAGAGTGCGCAATTCCTATCCGATTGGAATGAAATTTTGCACGACGTGTTTTGTTATGACATCCATTAACTGTGCCAAGTATGGTTCAAATCGGTTCATAACCCGATATAGCTGCCATATAAACCGATCTGGGGTCTTGACTTCTTGAGCCTCTAGAGTGCGCAATTCTTATCCGATTGGAATGATATTTTGCACGACGTATTTTGTTATGATATCCAACAACTGTGCCAAGTATGGTTCAAATCGGTCTATAACCTGATATAGCTGCCATATAAACCGATCTTGGGTCCTGACTTCTTGAGCCTCTAGAGGGCGCAATTCTTGTCCGATTGGAATGAAATTTTGCACGACGTGTTTTGTTATGATATACAATAACTGTGCCAAGTATGGTTCAAATCGGTCAATAACCTGATATAGCTGCCATATAAACCGATCTTGGGTCCTGACTTCTTGAGCCTCTAGAGGGCGCAATTCTTATCCGATTTGGTTGAAAATTTTCATGAAGTATTTTATTTTTTACTTCCAACAGCTGTGTCAAATAAAGTTCAAATCGGTTCATAACCTGATATAGCTGCCATATAAACCGATCTGGGATCTTGTCTTCTTGAGCCTCTAGAGGTCGCAATTATTATCCGATTTGCCTGAAATTTTGTACGACGGATTTCTCATGACCATCAACATACGAGTTTATTTCGGTCTGAATCGGTCTATAGCCCGATACAGCTCCCATATAAATCGATCTCTCTATTTTACTTCTTGAGCCCCCAAAGGGCGCAATTCTTATTCGAATTGGCTGAAATTTTATACCGGACCATATCTTGATATCGCTCTAATAGCAGAGCAAATCTTTTCTTATATCCTTTTTTGCCTAAGAAGAGATGCCGGGAGAAGAACTCGACAAATGCGATCTATGGTGGAGGGTATGTAAGATTCGGCCCGGCCGAACTTAGCACGCTTTTACTTGTTTTCTCTTATTTTTACTCCGCTTCGCTTGTTTCTCATTCGAGATGTGCTCAATGATCGAAGATTTGTTTTTTGCTTTGGAAAAGGAACGCAGGAAATACCCACACACACCAATCACCATGGGACGCGTTTCGTCATTTGGTTAGAATAACTTATCGGCCATATAGGTGTGGAGGCCTCAAGGGCCGTACTTATATCATACATCGTATTTATTGCGAAAACGCCGCTATGATATAAATACCACATTACTACCGCTCGACAACTCTGCCTTCTAGTTTTTCCAGATATTCTAGCATATAATTGCTTTTTATTAGGCATATGCTACAATTTGCTGTGTTTTCGTCTACCGGCAATGATTTCAAATTCCATAGTCACATACTCAAATTCCATAATTCATGGTTGAACTTTGAATTGATAATAATAACATTAATTTATTAGAGAATTATTTCATAATGAAGTAGTATCCAAACAATATTGATGAAATAAACCCCAACTAAGATGAAGCATCCCTCAAATTGCCTTTGGCGGTTATTCTATTTTTTTTGCGTTGGAAAGGGGGTGTGTTATTTGGGGGTTATTTCGGAACGAAAAATACTCAAATATTGATATGCAAACTAAAAATTTATTATAAAATTAAGAATGGAAAAAAAATTGGAATTTGTTCCCCATTTTCTGGGGCTAATGATCGCTATATGGGCGGTCTTAACGCTCAATATCATGTAGGGCTGTATGACCGCGGTATTGGTGGTCATAACGCCCTAAATTGATTTTGGGCCTTATGACCGTTGGGCGTTATGAGGGGTCGTCCTGTCTGATCGGGAGCTTTAAAAAGCGATCATCCAGCTTGAACGGCTGGAACTAGAAGGCGTCTTCTTCTCCTGAAACCGGCACGGTTTCAACAACTACACTTCGGCTAGAAGTTTTATGTTTGTTATGATTAAAAAGTTAAAAATCGGGAAGTCAATTCCGGAGCTTGGGTTTAATGGGGGTTTTTTGTTATATATGGGCTTATCTATCTAAACCGTTGTTGTTGTAACCAAAATTGTTATGACCGCGGGAACGTTATGACCATTGGTTATTTAAAAGCGTCAATAACTCGCCTTGTCATATCCAGTATTATAGGCGCTATTTAAGCAAGAGCCGGTGCCGGCCGTCCTCTCACTTAGACTCTCCACTCGATACCGCTGAGTATGCACGATTATGCTCCTAGGAAGAAGAGATTGCCTTCTGAAGATAGGAAAATAGCAGTTTTGCATTAAAATCGGTTCACAAATATCCCACCAATTACTGGCTTCAGATCATCATTATCGGCATCACTGTGAATAAAATCCGTCCATCTGTCCGGCCCACAATAAAATATTTTTTATTTGTAAATATCGTTATTTGTAGTAAATGCAAGTCTGTTTTGTTCTATGAAATATCTTCTCAAATAATTCCGATCCACAACCCCATTGTGTTGCTGCATTTCCGTTATTTTTATACCCTCCACCATAGGATGGGGGGTATACTAATTTCGTCATTCTGTTTGTAACTACTCGAAATATTCGTCTGAGACCTCATAAAGTATATATATTCTTGATCGTCGCGAAATTTTATGTCGATCTAGCCATGTCCGTCCGTCTGTCCGTCCGTCCGTCTGTCTGTCGAAAGCACGCTAACTTTCGAAGGAGTAGAGCTAGCCGCTTGAAATTTTGCACAAATACTTCTTATTAGTGTAGGTCGGTTGGTATTGTAAATGGGCTATATCGGTCCATGTTTTGATATAGCTGCCATATAAACCGATCTTGGGTCTTGACTTCTTGAACTCTAGAAGGCGCAAATCTCATCCGATTGCAATGAAATTTTGCGCGACGTATTTTGTTATGATATCCAACAATTGTTCCAAGTATGGTTCAAATCGGTTCATAATCTGGTATAGCTGTCATATAAACCGATCTTGGAACTTGACTTCTTGAGCCTCTAGAGGGCGCAATTCGTATCGCTTCCAACAACTACGCTAAGTATGGTTCAAATCGGTTCATATTTTGATATAGCTGCCATATAACCGATCTGGGGTCTTGACTTCTTGAACCTCTAGAGGGCGCAATTCTCGTCCGATTTTACTGAAATTTTGCACGTAGTGTTTTGGAATTACTTTCAACAACTGTGCTAAGTATGATTCAAATCAGTTCATAATCTGGTATAGCTGTCATATAAACCGATCTTGGATCTTGACTTCTTGAGCCAATTGAGGGCGCAATTCTCTTCCGATTTGGCTGAAATTTTGCATGTGGTGTTTTGTTATGACTTCCAATAACTGTGCTAAGTATGGCGTAAATCGATGTAGAACCTGATATAGTTGCCATATAAGCCGATCTGGGACTGACTTCTTGAACCTCTAGAGGGCGCAATTCTCATGCGATTTGGCTGAAATTTTGTACAAGGGCTTCTCTCATGACCTAGTATGGTCTGAATCGATCAATTGCTTGATACAACTCCCATATAAACCTATCTCCCGATTTTGCTTCTTGAGCCCCTAGAAGGAGCAATTCTTTTCCGAATGAACTGAAATATTACACAATGACTTCTACAATGTCAATCAGCATTCATTTATGGTCCGAATCGGACTATAACTTGATATAGCTCCAATAGGATAACAGTTCTTATTCAATATTCTTTGTTTGTCTAAAAAGGGATACCACGCATAGAACTCCACAAATGCGATCAATGGTGGAGGGTATATAAGATTCGGCCCGGCCGAACTTAGCACGCTCTTACTTGTTTTACTTAAATATGGTTTTTCAAAATTTTAAGGTTTAGCAGTCTGGATAAAATCGGGGATTCATATAAGGGGCTACATCCAAATATTATACAGTTCCCATATGAACGAATGACCCATTTGTAACCTCGAATGACATAACTCAATAGAAGTATCTGTGCCAAATTTCAAGAGGACTTGGTAAATTGACTCAGATTGTCAAGATGGTGAATAATTTACACTCGATCTTTTTATTTTGCTTTCCAACAAATGCCAAGTTAAATCCTTGCATTTTACTAAATTATTTTCCCAATGAAAATAAAAATGTTTTCCCTTTCAATCAAAAGTGTTTTAGTTCAATCTTCCACCTCTTATCGAAACCCTTTGTCGTCATTGCTATGCAAGGCAATGAATTGGTCTAATTATTATCCAATTCTACGAATTTACTTCTTCCACATCAAATAGAATCCCACGCTATTATAAACAAATAAAATAAACGAATTTTCGAAATATCGACAAAAAAAACTCCCTTTCTCCCTCATTGTTTACAGCAATCTTACAAGACTGGTCGGTCTATAACACGAAGACCACTTCTAGCACGCACTTGTTACCCTCAATGACAGAGAGGGACATGGTATCGTGCATTGTCTTTTGGCTTCTTAAAAACTATTAACATGGTCAACAAACGTACATACATACATCTCTGTTTTAGCTCATGGTTATCGTTTTGTGGAAAGAATAGGAGGGGTATCTATCGAGTTAGCTGTTTTCCTGTTTTCATTTCGTTTGTCTTATAGCGGCATTTCGATGTTAGCTTTTTTGCTTGATGTTTGTAAATATCTATTGACATTTTTCACGTTTTGTAGTAATTAACAAACGTATACTAAAAAACTTTTGAAAAAGCAGCCAGAGCGTACTAAGAGCCGGACCAAAAAAAACCAACGTTGTACTTGCTGTAATTGGTCAAATGGTATAATAATAACAGCCACAACAACAACATTTACAAAAGTAGATACAGAAAACACTAAAATCACGCTGCATAAACTAAAAGAAATAAACATCTATTTGTTTATATGGACATAATGTATTTGAGTAGGCTACAGGTAACCCTCATGGACTACAGTACTAATGTTCAATTACTTGTTACATTGATTACAAATTTTGCCCATTAACATTCCACTAAGGAACAGGGGCAAACTTCTCACATATCAATGAGTGCAGTCCGATTCAAGTTTAAGCTCAACGATAAGGGGCCTCCTTTGCGACACCTCTTTATAGAGAAGTTTTACATGGCATAGTACCTCACAAATGTTGCCAGCATTAGGAGGGGAAACCACCGCTGAAAATCTTTTTGATGGTCTCGCCAGGATTCGAACCCAGGCGTTCAGCGTCATAGACGGACATGCTAACCTCTGCGCTACGGTGGCCTTATATTGATAAAAAGTTGATATCTTTTAATTAGGATTTTTAGCTTAACGTTTTGTTGAGTTCTAATTTTTAAGAACATTTTAATTTCTTGGTAACGCGCTGGGATTACAAGTGGAGTGGTTTCCATCACATTCTTGTTATGGTTTCCATCATATTCTTTGGACTATTGCTATTTTGATAGTACAATGGATAAAATTGTTTAGCTGTTATAACCTCACCTATCAATCCTATAGCCACTGAGTGGGAAATGTTATCACAAAGTCGAAAATAAACGAATATAAAAACAAAAATATGATATTTAAAATTAGATTAGGTTATACTTGTAGTGGCTATCTACATTCGACCTCACTTAGACTTTAAAGTCCATTTTGATGCCAAAGATCGAGAGAAGGAATATGCCGCCTTTTGGCTCTTGCCAGATGACTTTAAAAAGTCTACTAATTTGGTAATATGATCATCCGCTCTTTTCAGGTAAGTTTTCAAGGAAGTGAGAACCTAAAATGGAACTTTTTGTGCTTGCCAGTGCGCGTCAAATACGCAGCAGAAATCGTTACTTGCAATTTTTCCGAAACACGTTAATTGGTGTCTACCTGTTTTATTTCGCAGTTCATAGTTTTAGTAGTTATTTCCCGTTTTTTCACTCAATGGAGTAAAACGCGTTATAAACACTTTTTGTTGTTTGCTAACTTATTTTAGCGGCTGTGAATATTTTGGCATTGTTAAAGAGGACAAAAACAGTTAAATACCTTTACAAATAGTTTTATCTCTGGCACTGTGCCGTATTTGTCAGTTGCTGCCGTTTGTTGTCATTGTAGCCGATGATGGCCTTTGTCGGTCATTTAAATGTAAGAGCGTTTTGAAAAGGGGAAAACGCTAAACGCCACCGCGAAAATATTTTGGATGCAGTTGAGGGGGTTTGTTGATAAAGGCATTGCGTCCATTTTCGGTGGGTAATATGTGCCAAGTTGCATAGCAATTATCTTTGTATTTTTATGCCCTCCACCATATGAAGGTGTAACACATACATAATGAATACATATACACATGTATATTCTTATATCTACCCAGCTAACAACAATTTTCGGGTTTCGGAGGAATCATCTGATATCGGATTCGATGTTTTACCGTCATCGTAACAAAAAACGAGAGAAGTCGTTGTCATGTTTTCGGAACGACGCGGCTGAGGGAAATCTGATATATTTACCGCTATATCATACCGATGTCGGAGCAAAATTCAAGGGAATTTCAGATGCGAAATTTTGCGTCATACTGAATGAGAACCGAATTCGTATACGATTCCGGACCGATTTCTTTACGAATATCTTACAACTGATCAAATCACAAGCAATTCTAAAAAAACAAAATATCCCCTCTCCACCACTTGTGTTTATTCCACACACGTGGTAAGGAAATGTTCCTAATAAAAATGTACTAAACAAGACATTTCGGAACATAACAAATAAATTCCCTCAGACTTGTCGAACCGGGTTCTTTCCGGATTTGGTAAGAAATGTCCTATGTTTCGTCCGACTATGTGCAGACATGTCGGACGTCAGACAAAGATGCAGGTGAAGCTAATAGGTCGAAATTTTGGACTGATGTTGTTATCTTCAAAAGGTAAATGAGGCAATTCAGTAAATGTCTACATATAGATAATTCCCATATAAACCGATTTCCCGATTTGACTCATTATTCTTCTTGCGGATACGATTTTACCTCGTTTCTGTGCATTGGCTTTTCTTAATGCCTCCAATGGCAATGGAGGCAATGATCCAAAGAATACACGTTGAGGACAGGTGTATCACAACTGGTTGCCCTGTTTCATGCTCTCTAAGAAGATGTGAGTTTACGACAGTGTTGAACAAAATTAAAACTTTCTTTATGCTACCGCTGATGCTCTGTGCTCGTTGATGCAGATAGCAACGAGTTGTTGAGATAGTAACGAATGAAAATGCGCATGGGTGAACGCATCGTTTTTATGTTTTCAGTTTGAATATGAAAGTTTTAATATGAAGTTTTCTTTAGGTTAGGTTAGGTTGAAAAGAGGGTGCGGATATTACTCCACCCCATGGCATTATAGACATACACCTAAGCCAGTAATCGGCTTGTTCTGTGATCTTTCATAAAAAAATCTTGAATTTTTTTGTCGAAAATTAACTTTCATTCATCGTGAGAATTGTTCACCACTGCTAAAGATCATGTGTCCCGCACTGGCAGTGGGAAAGAGTACCACTTTAGGTTCTCATTTCTTTTAGAATTTGTCTATTCTAGGGGATGTGAACATTCTTGGACTTTTTAAAGCGATCTAGATGGTTCAACGGTAGAAGGTATCATACTTTTTCACTGATTATCTTTTGAGTCAAACTTATATCCAATTTATTAATTTTTCGGATGACGGCAATCTCTGTCATTCATATTCATTTGGTCATAGTCCAGTGCAGTTTCTTGTTTTGCAAACGATTCGCTGATATTGATCATTCAGATGCTCTGGATGCAGTCCGCTGGTCAAACATCGAAATAAGCATTAATGTGTTTTGGCCTTTCCTTATCGCATTCTTTGATCACATATAATGGAATAAAACTCTCATATATGCACCAAAAAAATAAGAAGTTTGGAATATCGTTTGGCTAAACAAATCTATTTTATTGGGGAAGTACAATTTTTAAAGTAACTGTGTAAAGTTTCTCTTCACGGTTGAACATTAGTACATGGGGCAAACTTCTCATATATCAATGAGTGCAGTCCGATTCAAGTTTAAGCTCAATGATAAAGGGTCTCCTTGTTATAGCCGAGTCAGAACGGCGTGTCGCAGTGCGACACCTCTTTGGAGAGAAGTTTTACTTGGCATAGTAGCTCACGAATTTTGCCAGCATTAGGAAAGAAAAGCCACCACTGAAAATTTTTTCTGATGATCTCGCCAGGATTCGAAACCAGGCGTTCAGCGTCATAGGCGGACAGGCTAACCTCTGCGCTACGGTGGCCTCCGGTTGAACATTAGTAGTGAATTTGAATTTAACTTGGTTTAAAGAGGAGCAAAGTTATGGTTTGTATTGTTCTATAGTCTTTCTATTCCTGAAGTTGGGTTGTTCACCAGTACTAAAAGACTTTGAAGAAACTCGTATTCGTGTGTAATTGCAGTTCACCGGACAATACATTCGCACTATAAGTTTATATAAGGAATCGACTTCTGTTTCCCAACTACTTTGACATATTGAAATCAAAACATACCAGTCTACTTCCTTTGTCCACTCCGATACTTAACATTCCAAACAATATGAATTTCATGCGTGTTCTGACGAAAAAATCTACCCACTTTTTTAAACAAAAGTGGGTAGGTTTTTTCGTCAGAACTTATTCGAGCGATTTCGAGCGGGTAACGGACATGAATAGTTAGATCGATCTGGAACCTCAAGATAATCAACAATACGTATAGTCACTAGATGGAGCGGATGATTAGTTCACCAAGTTTTAATATGAAAGTCTTTCTTACCTCGTTGAATACTTGAAGTTTGAACGGAGATCGTTTTTGGGGGATTTTTAAATAAAACTCCCATGTGTAGCAAGTAAGTTTACTTACTTCCCCCAGTGTCTTTAAAATCGTCATGCAAATTTGTAGCTATAAAATTAGGTTCAGGCTCGTTTTTGCTATACATTAAATGCCCTTTTGCCTAAGAGCATTTGGCCTGCCATCCACATCAAGTGATAAATGTTACTTGAGCTAATACCTGGTATTACAATGATCAATTGACGTTTGTAAAAACCATGGAGGCCGACGGTCTTTTTCTTCTTCCTCACTGAAAAAAATGGTAGTAACAAAAACTACAAGACAAAAGATTAAAGAGAAGTAGTGGCGCACTGCACACCAAGCTGAACAAAAATCCCAACGACAGATCGACCGATCTAGCAACCAGGCGTTTTATAAATGGTCTTTTACAACAGTGACAACAGCGCGAACAGTCGGGGAGGAGAACTGGTTTGGAGTCTTTTTTCGTGTGCGGTGCGGTGTGGTTTTGTGATATTGTCCAAAAACCCTTTTGAAAAGCCACTCGTGGATGGCAATGCTAAGAGGATTTGTGAAATGCGGTTCCCGGTTTCCAAAGCTTAGCTTACGGAATGCATTTTGCGCTATACAAAGAAGACAACGAATCGAGCAAACGAAAAATATGGAGGGAAAAACATGCCAATCGTATACGAAACGAGATCCCTAGAGGATGTTAACGATACAATACAAAACTAAACAAACTTGGAAATGTTGACAGTTTGTCAGATGATAGAAAAGGAGCAGCCAAAGCAAAACGATTCGCAATTGAAGTTGTATTGCTGCCATGAGCGGCATGGCAATAAATTCAATCAAGGCAATTGGAAGATTAGAAGAAGCCAAATTCGAACACAAATGCGATTCAAAGCTAAACTTAATCATCTAATTAATTATACGCCTTATTCAAGCTGCGAAGCTACAGCCAAATTAAGAAGATGCGATGAGAAAAAAACTTCCCATATCACTGAGTCATTTAACATCTGAGCTTATCATACTCGTATAAATTGAATTTTTATTATAAATTTTTTTTAGGAACTTTGAAGATTTTTTCTCAGGCTTTTGCGTAGGTAGTCCGCAGATCAGTTGTGTTTTTTTTTGCTTTTTGTGCTTCTTTCTCGTGATCTTTTTCGATTTAGATTTTATTGATTTTGTTGTTAATTATTTAAATCGAAATCAATTCAAACGATGACCAGAATAGCCACCATAGACAAAACGTTACAAATATTTTGCATAATTAATATGATTTAAATCAAAGGCAGCAGTAACAAATGAGCAGTTGCGGCCCTCGATGTCATTAAAATGCAAAAAGCTTGAAGCAACCCTCATTTTCAAGATACCTACCACTTCACCATAGCACGCCTGGGAAGACGTGTGCTTGCCTATGATTGGTTGGAGATGTTTTTCAAAGCTTTGTGTTTGTTTGAGGATCTACTATTTACCCAGTAATGACATCATCATTCAGCACCCTTCATTTGTCTTGCCATAATAAATTATTTATGCCTTTTTTTCTATCTAAAATTGTGATAACAATTTTCAGGGGGCATTAAAGGCGGGCTTTAAAGGTGAACCGATCATAGTATCAACGTATTGCATTGCTAGAATCAAAGAGACTGAAATTATCATGTAATACAAACTGCATGCCTGATGGTAAAGTGAATCAAATGAGCAGGAAGTTTACAACTCAACGGATAGATCGTGTCCCTATATATTTCCCCAGTTACAAACCTTTCTGAGTGCCAGAGGTGAAATCATCATATTACAAGAGTAAATCGAATGATATAAGTATTGTTTACTTGTCAGTTACTAAAATTGGATCGTATATCAATCAATAACTCTTATGTCTTTATTTGAGAAGAAATTCATATAAAATTTTTTTTGCCGTCTCAGAGAAGACCTTTGTAGCAATCAGGCAACAGCACGAGAGATATTCGAATTGGCACCATCATCCAAATGGAGAGTTTGAAACAGGGTCTGAGCGGTGGATACAAGGCGGTGTACTTAGCTTTTAGGGTTACAGTCTGCAGAAAACCGGACAATGTGATTTGAACAATTCTTCATTGGAGCTCATTAGTTCCACTAGCGTCGGTGGCTAACAAAATCGGGGGTCATTCATCTAAATGGAGTAAAAGTTATATACTATATATAGAATTATGTAAAGAACATTTAAAAGTGTTGTTAAAACATCTATTACATAAAAATCAAAGTGTTGCGCTTTGTTTGTTCCGAATAGACTCAAAAACGACTGAACCAATTTTCATGAAATTTTCACGAATCCCAATTTTCATAAACGCTTGATGTCGAAGATGTTTTCATCGATTTAAGCGAACTTATGTAACCCAAAAACAAACAATTGGTATAAATCTTTGGGGTCAAAATCCGCGGGGGACGTCCTACCCCAAAATCCAACCAAACGGACATGTTTACAGTTTGGAAAATATGGGAATCAAATGAAAGGTATTTGAGACTAGAGTGTGAACTTGAAAACGGTCCTGTAATTTTGATTCGACTCCGACTACGGCAAAATGGTTCGATTCCAACTTCGGACATGACTCCGGGAACTTTTTTTTAAAAAAAAGAAGAAAGGAAGAAAAGTGGATATTACTGTCTTTGACATAAAACAGCACCTGCTGTCAAAAGTAGTAGGCTTATCGCCATTAATTCATTTTTTTTTTAATATAGAAACCATCAAATGCAACAAGGCTGTAAAACATGATCCCACTCCTAAGTAATTTGAGACAATTTTTTGTTTGATATTTTGAGTTAAAAAATTTGCTGATTTTCGATAAGACCTTGTATGGCGGAATTATTTTTTTAACTAGTTTCGTTGGTCCACTTTACATTTAGGATACCTCTTTCCTAACTCGAGCTAGAAGTTTTCTAAGCTCGAGTTAGAATTCCATTCTTGGGCATATTTTTACCCATTCGTCGTTAATGGGTAAAGTTAGTCTATCCATATTCATCTGTAGATTCAACAGATATCTGTTATCTGATTTAGCTTAAATATCATAGCAATTATTTTCCATTATTCTTTGTTTGTCTAAAATTAGATATCGTGCAAAGAACTTGATGAATGCAATCCATTGGGGGAGGGTATATAAGATTCTTCCCGGCCGAACTTTGCACGCTTTAACTTGTTTTATTTAATTTTTTATCAATATTTTAATGGAATGCATTTTCAAGATCCAGAGAGAAACAAAACACGATTTTCATATACGAAATATCGTTAATAATTTAAATAATAAAAGACCTCAAACTTGAATTTTTAAACACCAAAATTGATTACAAGAATCTAGTATAAACATAATAACATTTTATTATTTTTTTTTTAAATTTTTAGAATTCAAGTTTTTTTTGTTGAAACATTTTTTACTACTTTCTATGGAGACGGAGACGAGATAAATTTCTCGGACAATATGGAGTTCAAACGAAAGGCACTAGAGAGTAGAATACGAATAAAAATTTAGAGAATATTCCCAGGTGGGTCCCCCCAAGCCTAAATTATGCACCAAATGAACATGTACACCGAACGGGACAATATGGGACTCAAATGAAAGGTTTTTGAGAGTAGAGTACGAAACTTGTATAAGCATTTGGGTCAATTCCCGGAGGGTCGCACCACCACAAAATTATGCCCCAAAATGGTTATTTATACCAAAGCAATGGCATTCTAATGGAAGGTATTTGAGAGTTAAATACGATACATATTATTTTAAATTTAGACCATCTCAAAAGGGGGCTGCAAACACTTAAGGGTGTAGCGAAGCACACCGGCTATAAACTTTTTTGGTTTTAAATTTGTCATAATTATAACAAATATTTTTTTTCTTTTTAGGTACGTTTCAAATGAATTGTTTATTAACAAATATTTGGTATGTATATGTACACGTAAATAAACGACCAAGTTGTGACCAATAATTATTCATTGGGTTATAGGAAGCAAGAAAAGAAAACATGCTATAATTATATCTAAGTAAGTTTTAATTTAGTAGTTTGGAAGACGAGCTTAACATATTGAATGTTTATCCCATCACTACCCTTTTTCTGACGTTTATAGCAGCCTTTTTGCGCCGAAGTCCCCCAATTCAAATATGGATTGATGAATGGATATTTTTAATAATCCATTCGGAAGTGAAGTTTATCTCCGTCAAATGGTAGTAGGAAGAGCATTTAATAAGAGCACTGCAGAACCGTCATGTCTGAGCTAAGTCAGCTAAGCGTGGCAGACAGATTTAGTTATGTGCTACACTGGAAACATTTTTGTTCTTAAACCTTAAAGATTTAAACATAAAGAACTTAGTTTGAAGAGAATCAATTTTCCAAATTTTCAAGTGGACGCCACCGTGGCGCAGACATTTGCATGGCCACCTCTACAGCTTAACGTCTGGGTGCGAATCCTGGCGAGAACATAAAAACAATTTTCAGCGTTGGTTATACCCTTCAAATGCTGGCGACATTAATAAGGTACAATGAAATGTAAAAACTTCTCCCCAAAGAGGTGTAACACTGCAGTACGCCGATCGGATTAGGCTATAAAGAGGGGGCCCTTTAACGTTGAACTTAAAACTTGTATCGGATAGCACTCATTGATATATGAGAAGTTTGCCACTGTTCCTTAATGTTCATGGGCAAATTTACATTTGCATTTCTTTCGATAAAAGAATTTTTTACTTGATGTTATGAAATTTTATCTTATACAATATATTGTAGCAGTACAATTAGGGATTGCGACATTACGTCAAATTTTGAAATACAAAAGTTTTACTGACAGTTGAAGGTTAGTAATTTGACTTTGGCTAAAGGACATTATTGCACCTCACTTTTAGAATATATATACAATATATTCTAAAAGTGAGGTTGCTAAGTTAATTGAGAGTCATTTGTGAAGTAAAATAATATTTAGTCAGCTATTAGGAATCAAAGTGCATGAAAGTATCGTTAGTATATAGCGAACATTTAAAGATTCCTTCTATCTTCTTTCCAATTTGTAGAATTTTTATAAATAGAGGTTTAGGTTTAGAGGTTGTTAAATATATGTTGATTCCTGGACATTGTTTGACTAAAGATGGAAATATAAACCTACGTAACTTATAGTTTTCAATTTCATTCCATAAAGGAAATAAATATGATGTTCACTCTCAGATCGTCAATCTAATCGCGGGGAGAATATTTTGTTTGGTTTCCGTTGTTCTCCCCTTCATGTGCTGGCGACATTTGTGAGGTAATTGCCTTAGGTATCCAGCTGGATAAACTTCGCTACAAATTGGTGTCGATCTGCAGCAAGCCTTTCGCGCTCGCCAGAAAATGGAGGTTCCTTATTATTGAGCTTAAACTTGTATCGGACAGTGCTCATCGATAGGACAGATAAATCCCCGCTGTTGTTGGAATTTTCATGGGCACATTGTAAATTAATTTGCATTGAAATAGTAATTTGATAGCTAAGGAACTCAACTAAGTCATATTAGGTCATTGGTTCTGTCTTATTCAGCACCATCGAGATATCAGATATACCTAATACAATTTCAGTGTAGGTAAGGTTGAAAAGAGGGTGCGCATATTAATCCGCTCCATGCTACTATGGACATACACCTAAGCCAGCAATCGGCACGTTTTGCGTTCTAAATGCTACATCGTAACCTCAAAAAAGAAAATCTAAGTTAGGAATTCCGTGCTACTTACAAAATCCTTATTTGTTTTCCATACCACGTTCATGTTCATGTTCATGTTCATGTCTGGTATTGTGTGCCCACCTTAGCACCGGTGTCTTTTAGCCGCGAAAGCCGGGCAATTACATAGGAAATGCTCCAACATCACCTTCACTTTCCCCACATGCACTAAACATGCTATTACTTGTCGCATCGATTATGCTCAAGGCTCTATTACACGGCATGTAGTTGTCTTATGACATGTCAAATTTAGCACATATTGAGTTGTCGTGTGATACAAACGAAACTAACATATGAAAATCACTTTTCAAAATACCATATGTAATATTTTTCTGACAAAAACGTAAAGAAATTAGCTGTTGTTTATCAGTCGAATGAAAGCAACCCCAAATTCTCACAAATTTAACAATTATTTCGCATAAAAAAACAGATTTTGCTTAAATTTTTAGGTTACGTCATACGAAAATGAAATACAGGTGTGATAGCAAAAATGATGAATCGAATGTAAATTGACAATTTTGACAACCATTTTCAATTACATGTGAATACAAAAAGTGACATGTCATAATACATTTACATGCCATGTAATAGCGCCTTTAAGTGAGTCCCGTTATGATGCCGAAAGCTATATCAGTTTCAATTCTGGTGTAAATTTGGAGAAGATTGTTATTGAAATCATGTCACTTCATCAAATAAAATAGAGCCATTGTCGACTAGAGTCACTTATAAAACTCACTAGTTTAAGTTTTATTGATATCGAATAACTAAAAAGTTTTTCTGGGAATATGGGCTTAAATTGGGAAATCTATCGATATAGGGTTTAATTAGAATGTAGAACTGTAAAGATTATATTAAACATCGGAAATTAGGAAAGCATCATTAGAATTTTATTTGCAAACCTTCACAAGCCTTACAGAAGGTCATATACTCAAATCAGAATATTTACTAAATTTATGTTGATGTCAGAGGTGGATTTGTATGGCAGCTACATTTGCATATGGTTTTGTGTGTTTTGTATTGGATATTGGAGGAGTTAATATAACTCTTCGCCTAGAATTGCGGCGAAATTCAACGAAATACGAGTGATAAATGAGATCCGTAAAAATTACAAAATCTAATGTAATTATTTGTGAAAAGCTACTTAAGAAATTATTAAAGTTTAGTATCCCTGCTGATCCTTAAAAGACAATGTTCACGGGCAAATTTGTAGTTTGTAAATTGAGGAATAGCTGATGTTTATATACATCAATATTGACTCTTACATATTCTTTATATCCTATTGCTCAAATATTTGTTTGAAGTTGAAATGTCAACATATCCCTATCTTCTTAAGTCTTCTTTATTTGCATTTATATATTTCGCCGATTGAAATGAATGAAGTCCAATGAAACTTTGGAATTTTTCAATAGCCCCACCCCTTAAATTCAAAATTACATAAAATGCAAATTGTCAACACAATCATTGGATGAATCGCATAAAGATAATATCTTAATTAACTCTAAGTCTTAGTTGGTTAGTTATTCATTCAGATATTGGCTGATAAGAAAATGACCTAAATTAAATTTATTGTTTTCCAGCAAAGCTGGCTGGTTGGCTGGGTGGCTTGCGTGGCTGACTGGCATCTCAACTGACGGACTGCCCACACACATAATGCTAAAGAAGGGAGGAGTTTCCTGATTTTGTGATGATTGAGACAACTAATTTAGTTATGGTCAATATTCAGCCGATCTTTGACCATTGATCTACATTTAAAATTTATCAATATTACTGATGAATAAATTATTTGTATTGGAAAAAATAGACTCCATCCATGTGAGCGAATTTGGTACCCTTAGCTTTATTGGGGGGAATTGAGTAATTTTGTTTCGTTTACAGAGCTTAGAGATAGTTAATTAAGTAATTTGAAAATTGATATTATGTAATATTGTATATTGAGGATTACATAGGAAAGTAGAAGGGTTATCTTCAAAGATGTTTATCCAATTTGTTTGATAAATCATTGCATTGCTTGGTTGGATTTTGGCAGACTCCGTGATAGTGTTTCGGGTTGGCTGAGCTATGCTTGTTTTGCTTGCTTTTGATCTATTGCTAATGCTTTCGTTTTGCAAAACATTTAATATTTTATTACAAGACAGTAGTAATTTGTACTATACAAATGTCAATACTAACGGAAGGACTCACTTTTATATAATTTTTAAATTAAGTGTCCTAATAAATTTACTAAGCTCTTGAAGTTTATTCTTAAAAGCAGATGTCGTCGACGGGGGCAAACAGGAAATGCTTGGTCATTCATTGGTTATTTTAACATTTTTGTCAGGGGCATCACTAAAAATGTTCATAATCACCACTTAAGTAATGGATTAATTTTTCAATTTCTTTAAGTCTACTCAGAATTCGTTCCACATTTGTGGCATATGCAAAACCAGAAACAAAAAAAAAATCCATTCCAAAGAAAAAGAAAAAAACAGAAAAGAATCCACAGACAGGCTCAACTCATGGCTAGGGCAAACACAGCCTCACCGACAAAACGAAAAACAACATCAACATAATCGCCTTAAAGTATGAACATAAATGTTGTCTCGTTTTCAAGCGTGCCTCCACAAAAGGCATTGAACCAAAATACTAAAGATGCAACGAAACTGCCTCCATGTGGCTAATGTAAAGTGGTCTCGCATTGTAACATGTCAACAGATTTTATGGCTATACAGCTATTTGCCAGTGCCTATCATCGTATAAGCCTTGGCTACGGCAAGCAGCATGTGGATGGTGGTGCATAGTTATGGCTTTGTCTACTATGAGCCAAACAAAGAAATATAATGCCAAAATCCATAAATGTTGCCATAGCACTGAAGTAATTTGTTTTGCGATTATTTTTATGATTTTAAATGAGACAGTTTTCTACAAAAAAAAAAAATGAATAGTGACAAAACCCAAAATTAGCATTGGGAAGACAAGCATTTAGTTAGCTAGCTTTGAGATTTACCTTGCTGGCTAAAAGTGTTATGGTTTTAAGCTAAAAAGGCACATTGGATAAAATACTGGAATCTATTGGCTGTCTTAAATCAAGATTCATTCGAAAATCCCGAAGCGTAATTTTTTTCAATTAAAAAAAATCTCCAGCAGAGCAATGTCCTTTATTTTAGTTTTTCAAACGAATCTTAAAATGTCATACCAAATTGACGAATAGATTTGAAAGCAGTCATTCACTCTAACAAAAAAACAAAACCTTCTTTGAAGCATTTTGAAATCTTAAATCAAAGTAAGACAATCCCTAAGAAATAATCATTATAAGGGATAAAATGGCGGTGTTTGCAACAAGAAGTGGAAAAACGCCAAAAACAACAAAAACCTAAGAAAAAAAATGACTCAAAAAGGACGGAAGGTAAAAAGGCACACATTGGATCAAATAAACCAGGACAATGTGTGCGATACATTCATATATCAGACGTCGTCACGTCAATCGTCATCGTCATCGTCAAAATGCGAAACATTGGTCTGTTAAATGAACAAATGAGACTTTGTTGTTTTGGCATGATAAATAAATGGGTGTACCAATATTCTCAAAGGAATGAAAAAGTTTATTCAAATTTCAGGACTTTTGAATGAACTTTCGGCGAGAATATCAAAATTTCCTCAAAGTGTGTTGCAAACTGCAAATTTGCCCATGAATCTTCTTTTAAGCAAAGAGGCCATACTTCTCACATATCAATGAGTGCTGTCTGATCAAAGTTTAAGCTCAATAATGGGGGGCCTCGTTTTTAATAACCGAGTCCATACAGTGTGCCGCAGAGCGACACCTTTTTGGGGAGAAGTCTTTACTTGGCGAAGTACCTCACGAATGTCCCCAGCCTTAGGAGGATATAGCCATCGCTGGCATTTTTTTTTTTTTTTTGGATATTCTTGCCAGGATTCGAAATCAGGCGTTTGGCTTCCCCAAAAGCTTTGAGAATTCGAATTTTTTTTGTTTGGATTTGAGAGAAAGTTCCTTCCTGCTCTGCAATAGTAGGTTTATATAAAATAAATACCATGTGCTTAAATAAATTTTATGATTTATACAGGATTTTCGTGAAATATAGAATTTGGAAAAGATTTAGAGAAATTGAGAAATAATTGGAGAAAGTAGTATTGAGAAATGAGCAGGAGGTACTTATGTATAGTACTTAAAAAAAAGTTTGTTGCTTAAGTCTTTTGTTTATCAATTGCAACAAAGTTTGGATTGATTTGAAACAAGCTCAATTCATTTGATTTAAAAATGTATAGAAAAAGTTAAACTCCTTCTGCCACAGTGCCTCCTTTTCCTTGGCATTAGTTGCAACCTTCAGTTTATCAGCATGATTACCGATCAGACAGTGACTTTTCATGACGGACACAATGACTAAGATGTCTGTTCTAGTCTGCGGCAGCAAGGCGGTAGGCCTCTTCTGGTCTAGATTGGGCCACATAATTTTGGAGTGTTCACAAGCCGCACTTTGAGACCGTCTATCATTCGTTGCTCTTCGGGCCTGAACCTGAAGACTTATCTAACATGTCACTGGGGCCATACCCACAGATTCAAGTTTCCCTGGATATGTAAGGTAGTTGCTAGTCTCGCGCTCTCGTCTACTGTACATTTCTCTGGAATATCTCTGAGGCCTACATACTTTATTGACATTTTGTGTGGAAATCGTAATCGGAAAAGCCGTTATGTTAATTAAATTTGCTTAAACCAGACTGAGGCCGCTTTGGTTCAAAGATTAGGATCCTGTGAGATGTCATGCTTGCACTCGAAAAGTGTGTGGTTTTCTCAGACACTTGTTATGTCTGCAAATGTCTAATGACCAAATAAATCCTGTCGAAGTGACCGAAGCCGAAACATTCTCTGAGATTGCTCAAATGAGCTTCGACCTGAAACTTTCACTAGAATTGGGCATCACTTATTGACATGGAAGAAGAATTCCTCTGTTCATAAATATTGTAGGATGTTTAATCAAACACGTGTTACTGGCCCAGCCATTTGCACATTTTGGCACGCATATCCTATTAAGGAACATGGAGACTTTTCTATATCAATGAGAGGTGGCGGATTCAAGTTGTAGCTCAATAAGTAGGTAATTATCTTTCTTATAGCCGAGACCGATCAGTGTATAGTTGAGAGAAACCTCTTTGTAGAGAAATTCTACATGACTAGCGCCCCGCAAACGTCACCAGCAGAAATTAAGAGATAATCATTGTCGGAAACCAATTTAAGGGTGATATCATCCTTAATTCTCTGAGCAGTATTCTCTGAGCAGTATTTTATTAAACAGTGCTGTCCGATTAAATCCGAGCCAAACGCCCTTAGAGCTACACCATCTGTTACAAATTTCCCCATGAACATGCTAACGTCTGAGTAACGGTGGCCCCACCTCCTATTGGAGACTCTACGTATCTGAAGTCCTCACAAATGTTACCGACTTTAGTGAGGGATTTTTTTTTTATTTTTTTCTTGCCATGATTCCAAACCCGCCGTTCAGCGTTATAGGCTGGTAAACTCTGTGTGACGGTTCTTCATATTAGATTTTAAGAAATTATAACAATTTAGCACATTCCTGAAAGTTCGTGTCTTAAGTCATTTGTTTTGCCAAAAGAAACAAAGCGACCAAAATACCTTGGGGCTGAACAGTTTGAAAAGCAAAATGCATTTCCTTTTCCCAATTTTTGTCATCCCATAATTCCCTTGTTGGACATTCTCCACAACAAAATAATAATCAGCCAAAGAGACCGGAGGAAACAAAACAAAAAATACACACACACACACACATATTCACCCAGTCAAGTAAAAACAGTAAACACATTAAAAACGATTTATCTGACAAAGATTCCACATAAAACAACCAAAAACTAAGCGACGAACGATGATGACGACGATGAGGACGGCTTTAAGACGAATGGGACAATGGCAACAGTAACTCAGTCAATTTCAAACATAACAACACAAAAACATCAGAAACAACAACAATTCAGCCGAAAACCAAACAAAAAATTGGTCTCAAATGACGAACTGACAAACAAACATCACACAAAGCAAAGACAAGTTACCAACAACAATAACTAACCGCCAGTAGAAGCAATAGCACCAGCATCAAAGCTAACTGCCACCACAAATTCACAGTGCCCCATAATAGCGGCAGTGGCAAAACAATGCCGAAGAAATGCACACAAACATACTCACTCAGCCTCTGTGGCTTGGCTGAATACCGGAGACACAACAAAAGACCCCTGCCCGTGAAAGAGCACCGAAAAGGCATGATGGCATACAGCCAAACAGCTAGAGGAAACATATAGACAGGCTGCCAGCAAACAATACGCGGAACGTCATTATGTTTGGAATTTGGAATTTAAGGTATCTTCAAACCTTTGGTATTTTTGTTTAAGCCAAACTTGCCTCATGCTAGGGCAGGAAAAACCGCTTCACGTTCCACAGGCCAGATGAGGATAAAGCTAAAAGCGAAAAAGTACGAAACAAAAAAAGCAAAGAGGAAACGACAACCATGTTGCCAGCAGAAACAAAAAGGTCTTCGCTTTTGTTTGCAATGAAAAGGCCAACAGCAATGTTGAGCCACATTAACAACTATAACACTTAGTTTCAGCTACTGCCTGTTGTCTTCAGCCCAGTGTACCTCAGCATTTCATGCTCCACGCAGTTCTAAGCACAATACGCAATGTGTCCCGCCACAACTGGACCTGGGGGGATATGGTTTTTCGTTTGGATCCTCCATCATGGTTTTCATATATAAATATTGCAACTTAATTGCGGCAGCAAGCACAGTAATAGTTCGTTTTTTTTTCTTCTTCACTAGCAATGACGAACGGTTGCTGATTGTGGCACAGAGTGAGATCTTTCATCAAATGTGTCTTTGCAATGAAAATGTTTTGTTGAAAAAAGCAGTGTCGAGAAAAATATTTCTTGCCTTTACTTCAATGAAAAATATTTCTTAATGAGGAAACAATAAATTATGGAGAGAACTTGAGTGAGTCAATTTTTTCGGTGAGACATTGCGATTACCGAGACAGTTTAGAGAAGTCCATTCAGTAAGAATCGTGGAAGGGGTCTATGTTTTAAGGTTTGCTTAAGGAATTCCATTTAAATGAATTATATAAAATATATACATTTTCCCGTTAACATTGCAATAAGGATCAGGGGTTTCGATTACAGTGAAGTGAATTCCGATTGAAGCTTAGGTTAAATGACAAGGCTGATTCTTTTAATAACGTGTTAGGTCGTCGTGCCGCTCAGTAAAATCACTTCGCAGTGACATTTTTGAGGTTGCTGATTGGGTTTGATTGAATTTTTCAATCAAACCCAAGCGTTCGGCTTCATAGACAAGAGTCATCTGTCTTTGACAAATGTAAATTTTTTCATATTAGTATTGGGACACATTAACATTAACTAAGACACATTAAATTTAAAAAAAAATCTTAAAATTTACAAAAAATACACATAACTTTGGATACTTACCACCTCTGATACTAACCACATTTCATCTATATCCAAAGAAAAATTCTTCGCTAATGAATCCGATAGCTGCTATTATCGGGTAATAAATGGGATTCTATGGGCTTAAGACCATAAATTGTACAAATCTATGCCATTAATGGTTGACAGGCCTTCAATCGAAATATCGGTCTATATGGGGGCGAATTTATTCCAAATACACAATTTCAATAAAGTGTTTTCTTAAGACGAATATTATATTTTTTTATTGAATTTTTCAACTAAATCTTTTTTTAAAGACAAAATTAAAAAAAAAAAAACTCTAAGCACCAAATTTCAAGGACAAGACCATATTTCAAAAAAAAAAAAAAAATTAATGATCTCGCCCTCGCACACCATCTTTTCAACCTAACCTAACCTTTTCTTTAAATACATATTTTTTATACCCACCACCGAAGGATGGGGGTATATTCATTTTGTCATTCCGTTTGCAACACATCGAAATATTCATTTCCGACCATATAAAGTATATATATTCTATATATATATTCTTGATCAGCGTAAAAATCTAAGACGATCTAGTCATGTCCGTCCGTCTCTCTGTTGAAATCACGCTACAGTCTTTAAATAGAGATATTGAGCAGGCGCATAAAAGCCAAATTTATTATTCGATTTTGCTGAAATTTGGGACAGCGAGTTGTGTTAAGCCCTTTGACAGCCCTCTTCAATTTGGCTCAGATAGGTCCAGGTTTGGATATAGCTGCCATATAGACCGATCCCTCGATTTAAAGTTTTGGGCTTATATAAATGTGCGTTTATTGTCTGATTCCGCCGAAATTTGTGACAGAGAGTTGTGTTAGGCCCTTCGACAGCCCTCTTCAATTTGGCTTAGATCGGTCGGGATTTGGATATAGCTGTCATATAGACCGATCTCTCGATTTAAGGTCCTGAGCCCATAAAAGGCGCATTTATTGTCCGATTTTGCCAAAATTTGGGACAGTGAGTTGTGTTTAGCCCTTCGATATCCTTCTCAATTTGGCCTAGATCGGTTTAAATTTAGATTTAGCTGCCATATAGACCGATCCTCCGTTTTAGCGTCTTAGGCCCATAAAAGCCACATTTATTATCCGATTTTACTGAAATTTGAGACAGTGAATTGTATTATGCCCTTCGATATCCTTCTTCAATTTAGCTCAGATCGGTACAGATTTGGATATAGCTACCCATAATAGGCGCATTTATTGTCCGATATCTCCGAAATTTGGGACAGTGAGCTGTGTTAGGCTCTTCGACTTCATTCTTCAATTTGGTCCAGATCGGTTCAGATTTGCATATAGCTGCCATATAGACCGATCTCTCGATTTAAGGTTTTGGACCCATAAAAGGCGCATTTATTGTCCGATATCACCGAAATTTGGGACAGTGAGTTGTGTTAGGCCCTTCGCCAGCCCTCTTCAATTTGGCCCAGATCGGTATAGATTTGGATATTGCTGCCATACAGACTGATCTCTCGATTTAAGGTCTTGAGCCCATAAAAGGCGCATTTATTGTCCGATTTTGCCAAAATTTGGGACAGTGAGTTGTGTTAGGCTCTTCGATATTTTTCTGAAACGTGGTCCAAATCGGTCCAGATTTGGATATAGCTGCCATATAGACCGATATCTCGATTTAAAGTCTTGGCCCCTTAAAAGGCGCATTTATAATCCCATTTCCCTGAAATTTGACACAGTGACTTATATTAGGCTTTTCGACATCCGTGTCGTATATGGTTCAGATCGGTTTATTTTTAGATAAAGCTGCTTAAAAGACCAATATTTTGTTATACACAATTGAACAATGACTTGCACTTATAATTTTTTGGTCCAAATCGGAACATATTTCGATATAACTGTTATGGGGCATAAGGCATGCATTTTTCGCCGGATTTTGACGAAAGGTGGTATACATATATACCCGAGGTGATGGGTATCCAAAGTTCGGCCCGGCCGAACTTAACGCTATTTTCCTTGTTGTGGAAATATTTTTTTCTTTTCTATTCGTAGTCGGATCGAGGTATTTTTTTCGACTCCGACTCCGCAGCTCTGGTTGTAGCCACATATTTTGAAGGTAGCAAAGCTCCAATAGGGAGCAAGCTTGTCCCGGTCCATTCGACCGATCGCCGCGGAAACATGGTGGTCATTGGTTATTTCATTCGCGCTTTGTTATATCGAGTATTACAGGCACTAGGTATTTTAGTCTATCCGCAATCTGTGGTCGTGTCCAGTAGCTTTCAGCAGAGCTTCTCATGATGAAGATATAAGCAGGTTCATAGTTATCCCGTGCCGGGATAAGACTTAGACTTTTACGACGATCAAGAATATATGTATAATTTACAGGGTCGAAAATGTATATCTCGGTGAGTCGCAAAGTTAATACACCCACGTTCTACTGTGGTTGGTATACAAATACCCAGAGGATTGCAAATTGGGTGCTCTTTTTGAGTACATACTAAAATTTCAGGACATTATCATAAGCATTGGTTATAGGATAGATATTTTCTTTAAAAATCTTTTATAACTAAAAAGGGTAACAACTAATCTCGAACTCAATAATAAATTGACTGAAGATCTTAAAACGGCCTGTATCGGCAGAAATATTCGATATCGTACGTAGTTATTTATATGATTTATATGAGGCCGAACACACCCATTATTTCTTCCTTTATGCGTCACGTCATATGGTTCCAGATCGGAACCATATGACGTGTTCCACCTAGACTTGGCAGAATGATGATCTAATTTATCTTAAATACACAGCTTTAGGGCTGGTAAAACTGGCCCCTCCCTTTCAATAATTGTCAAATTTATGCATGTATGTGAAAATACACAAAATTAAATATTTTTGAAAACTCCTCATTACTAGAAGTGTGATTTTTGAAAAATGTTGAACTTTCGTGTTGAGTATTGTTATGATAAAATCCTTTTTAGGATTGCAATGATTCACGCAATCAGCGATGTCTAAAAAATTCAGCATTCCTTTTACCACGAAATTCTGGCAAAATTGTAAATAAATTAGCACATAATTATCCAATTCCATATAAGTGTTTATCTACCGTACTGCACAGCTCACATAAGCATACGCACACGCAGACGCACACTCACACTCACACTCTCTTGCATTAACCCAAATTCGTTGAGGCTACTTATTATAATCCGTAATACGTTCACATCTTATTTAAGTAAGACCGAAGGGTAAAATTACAACTATTGGCATTGATAAATTACAGTAATATGTGACCCAATAAAGCCATTTGGTCAATAAATCATAATTTCGGTTCAATTATACCGTAAATATGTATCGACACGAAAGTTGCACGTCCAACGGCCAACGACTTCAAACATTTGGGGCTTAAACATACACGCATGCGTGCATGTGTGCCCCAAAACGAATCTCGTACATAAGACAAACCGCGTTTGTGTCTTAAGTCTTGGGTTTTTTCTTATCAGCGTTGCGAGCAAACGCAAAGGATTTGGCAGCTCGAATTTCACAACAAGAAGTACAAACAACGAGAGAAACAGAAGAAAAAGAAGCATTCATGCGCAAAATAATGAGGAAACGTTTATAATTTTTTAAGTTTCTTTAGAATTTGTGCGGTTTTCAGAGCCATTGTAATTACCGCCGGCAATTAAGTTAATTGACCCCAGAAAATCCTCCCTCTCGGTTCTTCGCCGATTCCACCTTTCGTGGATGACTCGGAGGCAAAGTCAATGCAGGTGGCAAAGCCAAAAGCAGATGCATTTTTTGTTTTGGTTTTTCTAGATGAGATTGATGGGAATGATAATCATTTCTTAAAGCATAAACAAATATTTAGCGTCGGAAAAGCTTCCGTTGCTCAGCAATGCGAAAAGATGAAAGGAAGAGGATTAATAATCGTCCCAAAATTATTTAGCCCTGGAATTTTTAAGCAGCTACCACTTAGTTGTAATTATTTCAGACTGTTGATGTCACCGAAAAGCAAAAATGTGCCAAACTTAAGGAGAAATATATATGTATGCAATTGTGGAATGAGTGAGAAATGTTATTTTTAAGCCAATTATTTACATTTAAATGCTCTGTTCGTCCGTTTTTAAATTACATGGAGCATCCTTATTTTTTTATTTTTTTTATAGCTAACTTTTTAGAGTTTTGATTGTGTAGACAGATTTACAGCTCGTATTTCCCCCAGACCATACTACACACAACAATAGACAGTATCCAGCTCGATATATATGTATGTTAAATCATGAACCGGATATGATTTTATGAGTCACATAAAAGCAGATCACTTTATAGTTTTACTTCGTCCAAACAATAAACTCTAATAAGAAGAGAACAAAACAGCTTAATATAATTTATGGTCCGGGAAAAAATCTCACCAAAGTAAATTCACAGCAAAAAGTTTTAGGTCGGCTGTTTCTTTGATGAGTAATGAATGCATTTCGAAGTGTTTTTTTCGGTATCGCCATAAAGATTCGCAGCTAAGTGTTAATTTACGAAATAACTTTCGGCCGTGATAGATAGAAGCTGAAATTAAAGTCAATCCCAAACATGGGATTAAAAAAATTTTTTGTTTTAGCTTTTGAATGTTAAAGCCAGTAAAGCCGAAATCTAGAGCTGACATTAAATAGTAAGGGTTTTTGCTATGGCAGCAATAATAATAAAACCTAGAACCTACTGCCGCTATACAAAAAAATAAATATATTCCAAGTTCTTCAATAAATATTCGATTTTTAAACTAAACCTTACTGCTGGAAAGAAGTAAGAAGGAAATCAGTATAGATTTCGGGATACATAGGACTACCAGTGCACTTATGCAGATAAGGTACAGCATGCGATAGCATTTGTAGGGCGTGTTAGGAAGATGATTAGAGGTTGTTGCATTTCCTATGCCATTACCCGGCTTTCGCGACTTACAGACACCGGCACTTGGGTGGGCACACAATATCAGGCTTTAACCGACTAAGGGGCTTGGAACGGAGAACTATTAGGGATCTTATTAGCAGCACGGAATTCCTGACTTACATTACTTTTCAATATTAAGAGTGTATGTCCATATTGGCAGAGGCGGATTAATATCCGCACACTCTTTTCAACCTTACCTTAATAAACAAAAACAAAAAAACCTTTTATTCCATTAAGAGAATTTGAAAGTTTTGTGTTAAGTTAGTACAAGTTGGTTATCTGCAATCAGACACATTTAGTCGCTTTAGTGCGTTGTAATACCATAGGAACACAAGAAGGTAGATGACTTCTAGTTTCTATATTGGACCGTCCAGATCGCTTATAAAATCCTAATAACTTGTGATTGTTCACATCCGCTAGGTGAAACAAGTCTCCAAAAAAAAGGACTAGCCTCCTGTACTACCTCGCAACTTCTGCAGATGTCGCTAATTGCAGCGTTTGGTCTATCAGCATGTTTTCCAACCACTATTCTGGCCAACGGCAAGGCGATGGAGTCCTTCAAACTAAGATTGGAACTTTCAAATGCACTCAGAACAGGTAATTTCCAAATTATTTTCCCATCTTTGGTGAGTTATGCAAAATTCCAGGGCACTTGTTGAATTCAGAAATACCTTCTCAAGAAATTTAATGGCTGCTTGCATAGATATTGAGAAGATATTTATGCCAATTTTCCAATATTTCCGATATGCCCAGTCATAGTTCTTTAGATTATATCTCAAAGCTTTAATTTTCACCTATTCTGAACCATCCTTAAGGCTTCTTGTTTTACCAGAGATATTGAGTTATTTTGTTACATTACTTTTTATAAAATGGAGGCTCTGACAATGTGTAGTCCGCATTGCCTCGGATGTTGGGAATTGTGTCAAGGATAAGTTAGGTTAGATTTAAGCGACACTCTGCTATCAGACTCACTTATACGATTTTATTCATTCTGATACCGTTGAACAACTTAAAAAAAGACCAAAAACTTGCAAATGTTCGCATCTGCTTATTCAGACAAGTTTTTAAAGAAATGAGAACTTAAAGTGGAACTCTTTCTTATAAGATCAAGGATAACGCAGTACCTAATTGCACAAAATTTGGAGATGTCTTACTACATATTATCTTTGTTTCGAAGTTCAGTTTCATTTTTAAATGACTTTAAAGCTGGTGCATCACTAGCAATGGGTAGGAGTTCCACTTAAGGTTCTCATTTTTTGGAAATGTGTCTGATTTAGCGGATGTGAACATTTACCAGTTGTTGGGCCTTTTAAAGCGTTCTGAATGGTTCAACGGTAGGAACTAGAAGGCATCTTCCTTCTTCTGTTTCTTTGGTATCACAATGGACGAAAACGTCTAAGTGAGGCTGATTGCTGGCTGCCACTTCAACCTGGTGCATATGATTTTCACGTCATGACGCACCAAGCCCCTGCATTAGTTGTACTAGGAAAATAAAATCAATGCTGTAGTTCGAAAAATTTCTTTGTTGCTCGGGCCCATCAGACGTCTTGTGTGTTGATATAAATAATTTCTGTCCTTGATTTAGTTTTGACTTTGCTATCGCATACACTTGGTAAATTCATTCACTCTCAATGTTTGAATCATTTGACGACCTGTCTACCTATCTGTTGAAATCACGAACACTTGCGAACGAGTGATTTCTCGATTTGACTTCCTCTGCGTCTGTAGGGCTCACATCACCACCTAGTATAGTCCGAATAGGTACGTATCCATAAAAGCCCTATATAAACCAATTTCCCGTTTGAACTTTAGAGATACTGGAGGACCCTATTCTCTTCTAATTTGGATAGAATATTACGCATTGACTTGTGTTATGAGTTCAAGTAACCTTTCGAGAATTGTGAAATCGTTTCGTTTTGCTTGCTCAGTCCGGTTATGACTCGCAATACCCATACCAGATATGGTTCAAATCGGTTCGTAATCGTATATTGCTCTCACATATTCCAATCGTCGGATGTGATTTCAATCTAGCGGAAATTTTGCAAGATTTAATTTATGGCTTCAGACAAATGTCCACTCCAAGTCATAATGCGGAGAATGTTAAAGTTACGCTTAATGATCGAGTATATACATATGCTCGTATAATTTGGCCTTGCTTTAATAAAATTGTTGGGCTCTGAATCCCCTTAAACTTTTAAAAATTTCTTTCAAGACTTCCAATAATCGTATTTCATGTATGAGGTTTTTTTCTATTTAATTTGAAGATAATCCAAGAAAGAATTTCGGACATTTCCGCTGAACATCAAAAACTTTTGACATTTTCGTAAAGGTTGTACAGTCAGCAAAAAGCGAAGGGGTAAAATTTTTCCGAATCCCAAAGCATTTTTGCTACAGTTTATTTTTAGTGATTTCCTGGCAGCGAAATGAAAAGAACCTAAAAAAACAAACAATTATTTGCTAAGCACAAAAAGCCTACACAGACAACAAAAGAATATTGACTTATGAAACTGAAACTGAACTGAAACCTTTCTTATGAAAAGTGAACAAAAAACTGTTGAATAAAATTGGGATCAACAAAAAAGGAATTTGTTTGTATTTCAGGGCGATATGGGTCCGTCAGCGAAAGCCCATCAACGAAAGGGGAAAAAGGAAGATTGATATTTTGAGTGATGCAGACTGACATGTGATGTTTTGTGCGTTTAGTCAATTTACTGACATTAAGCCCAAGATTTGATGAAAGATCACAAACATTTTAGGGCTAAAGCCTATCTGCTCTCAGTGCTCGAGAAACATTAAAAATCTGGAATGACTTAGGTTCTCAAACTGAATGCGAATGCATTAAAATTCGTCTTTTTAAATTCCTGTCGCATTTTTCATGTGTTCACATTTCCCTTCTAAGCTCTTTAGATAAGAAAGAAGACATGAGTAGTTTAAAGAAAACGCAAACGATTAGAACAGCTTCAGCTCCGCTCCAGCTTTAGCCCCCAATGTAATTAATATTATTAACTTTTTAGAAAAAAATTCAAATAACATTAAAGAGTGTAAGCTATACTCTTTTTTGGATATGATTGCCTGCTTGCATGTCCAGTCGTCGCTTAACTTTTCCAAGTTTTCTTGTTTGACTGCGTAATTATCGTTCGTATCAGCGCCAACACGCATGCGTAAAAATTGCATGCTTAATAATGGGTATTATGAACATTAATTTATTGTAATTAAATGCAATATTTTTAATTGTGATAGGAAAAATGTACAACCGACTTAATTTTGCATGCATTTTGGGGGAGGTGCGGACAGAAGGCACCCAGTGAGAGAAGCAATGTTATTCAAATGAAATTTTATCTAAAAATTTGATTATTTAAAATTATTTTTAGCATTTAATCTGGTTGGGGGTAATCTCGAACTACCCAAGAACAGCCCACTGAAGAACAGCTAATTTGAGTGAAATTTTGCATGTCCGTTTCAAACGCCTTGTTGTCCGAATCGCTGCACAATCTGATAAATTACTAAAAATCCGATTTGAGAAGTTTTTATCCAAATTATATATATATAAGTTTTCTTGTGAACATTAGCAATTATACCCAGAGAAATAAGACTTTACCAAAAAAATCTGGAAAATCTAGAGCACCTCGTTAGCGGAGTTGGTAGCATGTTAGGATTATTGGTGCGACGCCGGAGTGTTTAATTCCAACGCGAGGCTTTGGTGGTACCACAATGGACGGACTGCTCTCTCGTTTTCAGCAGATTTTTTACAATTTTACAAATTTCTCTCGGTGTAAAACCAATATCCATGTAAATTGATTACGGCTTATGAAATGTCTTCATATGGAGAACTTGCGTGGATGGTTATACCGGCTTTCTCCTTAAATAATTGCTGTAGATTTTGACTTTCGCAGAAAGATGATGAAGCAGAATTATTTGTAATCTGTTACTAGTCTTTTGCCAAATTAATTATTTTTGGATGATCTACAGCAATTAAGAGTTATATATTAACATTGGAAATAAGCTATAACAAATACATGTGTGTGAGTTAGTGGCTTAAAACTAAAAGGTTTGTGACTTAAGTCTTTTGTTTGGACTCCCTCCTAGCCTAAGGCATATGAGTTTTAGGATTCATCTATTACGAAATCCAAAAACAACAAGATTCTAATCGTTGTACAAGACTAACAACAAAGCAAAGCATCTGAGCGACAAACAAAAACAACAAAATTACTTCCACACCGCGCGCAACGAATCGGAAACAGGTACTTTTTCATGTGCCTTTGTTTGATCGAAAAAAAATGTAACGCAAAGAATAAAACATAACCACTGAACATGTTTGGTAGGAAGAAAGATACAAAAAAGAGGTGTAATACAAAGGCTTTTCAGAGGTTTCTTTTTGTGTGCTCCCCCAACCCCACAAAATGATATATTGCCAAACTATAGCAATTCGAGCCGAGACGCTCATATTACACTTTCGTTATTCCTATAATCAAGCGAAAAACCCCAAGGGGCTATTTTGAACACCCAAAAAGCGAGGAGAACAAAAACTCCGAATAAACGGGGCAGCGGAGTAACAAATTTCAAAAGCAGAACTGATTACACAGGCTTTGAATGTTGTCGTCGTCATCATCATCATCATCATCAACATCCACATCAACATCGACATCGAAAACTTACCAACGTCATTGCCGATTGACCGACCGACAGACCAAGTTCACTTTACATTGATTAAAAAAGTGTTTGGTACTTTTACAACATTAACACTAAGAGTAACCTTAAAAATGTATTATTAATGATGTTTTTTTTTTTTATCGTTGCTTGGAGGGCCAGTCTGGGTTGTACAACACTCCACTCAAACTCTTCGACATCAACATCTTCGTCTAAGCCGTCATAAACATCATAGTCGGTGTTGTCAAACTCCATGCAAGCAAGCGGGCAAAGGCGAAAGGAAACAGAATAAAACAAAAAACAAAACCATTATAAAATTTTGACTGGCATTATTGTTGTTGGTGTGTCGTTGCGCCCGTTTCAAGAATCTTTAAGCAATTATTTTTAAAAGCATTACTTTTGATTATACACCTTAACAAAATGAGTGGTGGTATTGTCTGAGGCTGTACGTCCGTCCGTCCGTCCGTCCTTCTATGGCAACCTCCTGGCTTCAGTATAGGGTGGTCGGTGACTGTCTGTTATCTCTCTCTCTCTCTCTATATATTGCTGTTAGTTTTCTCTGACTCGTCATTGCTGCAAGTTGTTTAATTTTAAATTTTATGAACTGCTGTTGCCTTATGCCGTCTGTGTGTGTGTCAGTGTTTGTTTCGCTTTCAAAGAAACTCTCTTCGAATTGTAACGAATTGCAATATTTGACGCTTCAAGGTTTAATTTTTTAAATTTATTTTGATATTTTTTTTTTGTATCTTTCGGAACTTCAAAAATATATTTGATTAAGAACCTTAGAGATACCAAACTGGTAAATCGTTTTGTTGGCAGCTATTAGCCAAAGGTGGGAGAAGTCAAAATCATTGAATGCCATGGTAGTTTGGATTGGTTTGGGGAAGTAAAGAATTCAGTACTAAAAGACAAATGTTTATTAGGAGCCCGAAAATCAATCGTACAAATTTTTCTGTTTAAAATATATTTTTAGCTCTCCCTCTCTATTTTAATAGAAGAAATTTAAAGTAAAATATTATAGCAGTGGTTTTTAAAATATCAATTGTTGTTTACGGTGTTAGTGTACAAACAACTGCTGTCGGTATACAACACTGCTTTTTCGAAAACATTTCAAGGTGTTAATTGAAGACAAAAGATTTCAGAGACTTGCCTAATGTAAATTCAAGATGGACCGTCTTTTCTAGCCAAATCTGAGCTGAGAAATTTATGTGTGTCAATTGATAATGTTGAGTGAAAATTTAAATCAAGTCATAGATTTAAAGAAGGTTTGCTTCCTTTTACTTATACGGTTCAAAATGCAATGTTAAAAACGAAGCATGTTTCCATAGGTCCAAACATTGTTTACTACTGTTTTTATACCCTCCACCTTAGGATGAGGGTATACTAATTTCGTCATTCTATTTGAAACACCTCGAAATATGAGTCTGGGACTCAATAAAGTATATATAATCTTCTTTATCTTTTAAGTCGATCTAGCCATGTCCTTACTTTCGAAGGAGTAAAGCTAGCCGCTTGAAGTTTTGCACAAATACGTTTTATTAGTGTGGGTTGGTTGGGATTGTAAATGGGCCAAATCGGTCCATGTTTTGATATAGCTGCCATATAAACCAATCTTGGATCTTAACTTCTTGAGCCAATGGTGCGCGCAATTCTCATCCGATTTGTCTGAAATTTTGCATGCGGTGTTTTGCTATGACTTCCAATAACTGTTCTAAGTATGGCGCAAATCGGTACATAACCTGATATAGCTGCCATATAAACCGATCTGGGATCTTGATTTCTTGAGCCTCTAAAATGCGCAATTCTCATCCGCAACGGCTTCTCTCATGACCTTCAACATACGTGTCTAAAATGGTCTGAATCGATCAATAGCTGCATACAGCTCCCATATAAACCTATCTCCCAATTTTCTTCTTGAGGCGCAATTCTTATCCGCATGAACTGAAATATTACACAATCTCTTCTACAATGTTCAGCATTCATTTATGATCCGAATCGGACTATAACTTGATATAGCTCCAATAGCATAGCCGTTCTTATTCAATATTCTTTGTTTGCCTAAAAAGAGATACCGCGCATATCACGCTCTTACTTGTTAAGGTTTCAATTTTGGTATACTTAAATTGCCAGCTCAGATCAAAATTTGTAAAATTGAAATGCGAATTCGCTTATAAAATATAAGGGAGAATTCTTTTATATCAATGCTGTTCTCGACGGAATGCGAACCCGGGAGTTCAGCGTCATAGATGCACATGCTAATATATGCGCCGCATTGGCCCCGGAAGTGTAATCATAGCAAGTAAGTGAATAATTAAAACGCACGCACAGTAATACGGGAAACGAATGACGTAAGCCACGAACATTGCGGATAATAATTGCGACCTCTAAAGGCTCAAGAAGTCAAGATTCCAGATCGGTTTATATGGCAGCTATATCAGGTTATGAACCGATTTGAACCATACCTGGCACAGTTGTTGGATATCATAACAAAATACGTCGTGCAAAATTTCATTCCAATCAGATAAGAATTGTGCACTCTAGAGGCTGAAGAAGTCAAGACCCAGGATCGGTTTATATGGCAGCTATTTCAAAACGTGGACCGATATGGCCCATTTACAATACCAACCGACCTACACTAATAAGAAGTATTTATGCAAAATTTTAAGCGGCTAGCTTTACTCCTTCGGAAGTTAGCGTGCTTTCGGACGGACGGACATGGCTAGATCGACATAAAATGTCGCGACGATCAAGAATATATATACTTTATGGGGTCTCAGACGAATATTTCGAGTAGTTACAAACAGAATGACGAAATTAGTATACCCCCTATCCTATGGTGGAGGGCATAAAAATACTAAGCAATTTGTTGCTTGTCTCTTATTGCGCTTGAGAACAGGTAAACTTAAGAGCCCTGTTGCTAACTCAGATGTGCGTTTTGCACCGTACTCACTTGTTTTGGGTATGTGCACAAAGCATCATAATCAATTTCACACATCTCGTTGATGAAAGTCTTGGCGGACCATAAATCGCGATTCGGGTAGCTAGTGACAACTTTAAAAACATCACACATTTGCCAAACTTTTCAAAAGTTGTTTGATATGCTTTTCTTCAAACAAACCCATTTAACTTTTCGCTCTATGCAAATTGGTTTGGTTTTGGTTTCTTTTATCAAAAATTATTTCCTGTTGCACAAATGAATGAACTTTTGCCTGTTATTGACTAAAATGACGTTTATTCTATTTAAATATTGGAAAAGGTCATACACAAAACAATTAGAAAATATATTCTTGTGAATAAATTTAAATAGTTTTTTTTTTAATTATATAAATCTAAAACGGAAAAAAGTGTCAAGTCTTATAACATTCACGAAAAGTCACATAACCTCTAAACAAAATGAGACATTGATCGTAGAAATTGTGACGTATTTCGTTTTTATTTACAATCACTGAAGGTATCTCATCTTGAATCTTGAGAAACCTTATTGACAAATTTCATGAGGATAGGCTAACAAATCACCAAAATTTCGCATTCTAAGGACAAATGGGACGAAAATATGTATGGGAGCTACATCTGAATCTGATTCGATTTCTATGAAATTTAAGAACAATGATGGGAAAGATAAGGGAAGCCTTTGCGCCAAATTTCATGTGAATCGGTTAACAAATGACCACGTTATTGCCCTATTAGTCCAAATCGGACGCACATATATATATGGGAGCTATATCCATATATTAACTGATTTCGACCTAAATCTGCACGTTTTGTGGTAGAGGTAGGAAAAAGCGAATTGCGAAGTTTTAAAAAGGTCGGTTAATATATACGCTTGCAAAGGCTTTAGGTTATAACATATATATGGGAGTTATATCTAAAGCTGAATCGATTACTATCAAATTCACCATTAATGTCGAGGATCAGAGGCTCCTGTGTGCCAAATTTCATGAGAATAGGTTAACAAATGTCGATATTTTTGTTTGTTCCTCTTTAGAGACGAGCTCATTGATCGGAGATTTTCTTTTGCAAGTGGAAAAGGAAAGCCAGAGATTGCAACACACACTAACCACGAGATTCATAATTTGGTTACAATTACTCATCAGCCATATTAGGTGTGAATGTAGATTTTCCCAAAAAAATTCCATTAAGGAACAGAATGCAAACTTTTCACATATCAACGAGAGCTATCCTATTTAAGTTTAAGCCCAATGATAAGCGACCTCCCTCTTATAGCCGAATCCGAACGACGTGCCGCAAAGCAGCCACCTCTTTTGGAAGAAGTTTTTACATGACTGCAATACCATATTTTCAAATGGCACAGTACCTCAAAAATTTCCCCAGCATTAGCAGGGGATAACCACAACAGAAATTTTTTTCGGATAATCTTGCCAGTTTTGGATCACTGGCAAACGGCCCCTTAAACAGACATGCTAACCTCTGCGCCACGGTGGCCACTTATTATCGGGATGAATATCCTGCTGGAATCCCAAAAAACTTTAATTTTGAAATTTTTTTTATCCAAAGTTCCTATTTGATATTGTTTTTCAACAACTTATGACCGCTTTCATGTTTGAAAAAATGGCAGCGCATCAGTCTTTATTTTTTGAACACAGTAACGATTTTTGACAACATGTATGAATATAAATTTTTTTTTCTATACACATTTGCTTTTTCTCTGTTTTTGTAATACTAATTTAAGTGTTTTTTCTTTCCACCTTTCTTTTCATTGCAGATTACAAAACTTCTACCCCTTATTGAGTCGCATTGCTCAAATACCATACGTTTCCTGCTTTGTTCTTCACTTTTCCCGCTGTGTACACCGGATGTGCCGCGACCAGTGACAGCCTGCAAATCATTGTGTGAATTTGTAAAAAGTGAGTGCTCATCGCATACGGAATTAATGCAATTATGGCCTGAATTTCTTAAATGCGAACAGCTACCCAGCCCTGAACATCAAGAGCTGTGCATGCAAATACCCACCATACCAACACATGTTAACAAAACCGGCGAGGAGAAGTCCCCATTGCAAGAGCAGCACTTACACAATTCTCGACAATTGCAGATACCACAGCAGGTGCAACAACATCATCCAATGCAGCAGCAACAGTCACAGGTGCCACAAGCACCACCGCCGCCCCCACCCAACCATCATTTCTACTGGCCCTGGATGTCGCAGCACATCAGCAAGGCCATTAAGCCCACAGCCATTTGTCCGACAAATTTCACCGTCAACCCCTTGAATGCCGATGAATGTGTACCCCAATGTAGTCGCGATGGTTTCCACACCACTCAGCAAAAGAAAATTGCCGAAAGCTTGATCCTGGGCCTATCAGCCATATGCTTTGTGCTGACTTTATTCTCCCTGGTCACGTTTTGGGCAGAACCTACGCGCTTTGGCTACCCCGAAAGACCGGTGCTATTCTTGTGCCTATGTTATAATCTCTTCTCGGTTTGCTATCTGGAGAGAATTGTGTTTCACAACTCATCACGAGCTTTTGCTGTAATCGAAGATCCTTTGAGCAAAACCCAACATCCTGCCTGTTCCCTGACTCCCCCATGTTTGGCTTCGTATATAACGACCAGTTATTTGAGTTTGAGTGCTGCCACCTGGTGGTTAATATTTGCCCTATGCTTTTATTTGTCATCCCACAATAAATGGTCCTCGGAGGCTTTGGAAAAAAAATCGGGACTTTTTCATGTTTTGGCTTGGGTTCCCCCTTTGGCCCCGCCCATTGCAGCCCTGCTAATGGAGAAGGTCAAACCAAATGAATTGACTGGCATGTGTTCGGCTCCTGGTTTTGTGGAAATACCTGCGATTGTTTTGCTGTTACTGGGATTCTTTTTCACTCTGAGGGCCTCCCGATCTCTTCATGCCTTGCAACAACAGATGCTGCCCACATTTGGTCATCAGAGGTTCTCCCAGATACGCAAACGTTTTCTCATCTTTTCACTGCTCTTCTTCGTGCCAACCATGGCGGGGGTGGTAAGCAGATTCTTTGAGCCCCACATGGACTCTGTGCCCACATGCTCGACGCGTGAGGACTGTGCCTCGCCCAGCCCGCTACTGTCATGGCCGACACTGCTGCGCCTGTTTTTCCAGTTGACAGGTGGCACCCTGACTGGCATGTGGGTATGGTCGCGCAAGACGTGCGAATCGTATCGCAGTCGTCTGGTGCCCACACCCACCTCATCCATGACCAATACCACAACGAAGTCGGCCACTTCGTTGCCCAAGAAACACTTGCACACCTCGGGCAAGTCTACGATTGGAGCTCCTCTCTACAGTGGCATTAACTTTCACACAGTGCCCGTCTACACGACCACCACCACCATTATGCCGCCGCCGCGAGTGTAGCCTCTCCATAGGGCGGATCCAAGGGCGGGTGTACATAATCAAGGGAAGTTCATAGTTATTTAAATTTTAAGATGTAAATAAAAACAAACGAAAAACCCCAAATGATAGGACTCGAATGTTGTTCTCTGTGTATAAATGTATTTCCATGATACAAGTAGGCTAAGTTACAATAACAAAGTCCATTATGATTGTAAATTATTAAGATGGTTTTTGGCGACGAGACGAACCCACTTCCCAGTTATTATGCCCTATCGCACCCCTTTTGTCATTTTTGTAAAATGGACAATTGGAGGCAAAGGGTAGATCTATCTTTAGTTGTTAAATTAGTTCAGTTCGTGACTGATGTAGAAGAAAAAAAATATTGAAACCGAAAAAAAATTCTGGTTAATTTTTTTTTGTTTGAGTTTCGCGATTTATTTGTTAATAGCACCTCTATTCCAAATGTCATTATCATAACTATCATCATGATCATTGCTATAACTATTATTATTGTATTCATTAAATGTGTTATTAGTTTATAATTTATTTAATTTATTTGTGCACTTGCACTTGCATACGTGGCATTTGTGTGCGCCTGTAAGTCTCTAAGTACAGTTGATTTGTATCTCTCTGATTTGTTGTAAGTATTATTTATAGACATCGACATTGTAAATAAAAGAAAAACACATTTCTTTAGGTTTATTTAAGAGTGCATGACTTACACAAAAGTATTTAGCGCCTAATTGAGAACAGAAACTGAGATGTTTGTATGAAAAGTAAAAATAAAATTTTCTATGAAAAATAAATGAGAATAATTTCAATGTTAAAATAAATTTCAGATGAGTTTTATTAAAGTAAAAAATCATTGCTTAGCATTTGACTAGAGTGGGTATCGGACTCCTTAAAGAAAAACAGTTGTATGCAGTTAGCAAAGCTTGGGCCCACCACAACTAGTAATCTAACATTAGTAATACCCTCCAACTATTTCAATTTAAATGTAGTAGGTTAGGTTGAAAAAAGGGTGCAGATATTTATCCGACCCATGTCACTAAGGACATACACTTAAACCAGTAATCGGCTTGTTGTGCGCTCTAAATACAAAAAAAGTAACCTCGAAAAAAAAGTTCCAAGTTAGGAATTCCGTGCTACTTAAAAAATCCTTAACTGTTTTCCATGCCACTCCCTCAAGTTGGTTCATGTCTGGTATAGTGTCGCCACCTAAATGCCGGTATCTGATAGACGTGAAAGCCGGGCAATGATATAGGATATGCACCAACGTCTCATCATCTTCCTCGTATGCCCTACACATGCTATCACTTGCCGCACCGATTTTACATATGTGTCCCGTCATGATACCAATAGCTATACTGACCTCCTTCTTGCTTCCTTTCAGTAATAGTCTCGTCTTCTCACGATCTGGATGCCCCCTTAACTCGGACTGCGTCGACCCGAAAGGCTTCGGATTAACCAAGTTTATTGGGTTCCCAATGTAGACCCTAGGCCCACTCTGTCCTCTAGCTTTGATCCATTCGTGTAACATGATCTTTCAGATGGCAATACAAGGGTTCCGTCAACCCAAGATTGTGCCGCTGGCAGCAGTGCCTCGCACTCGACTTCAAGGTTCATCTCAGGTATCCGATCGGAAATCTCTCCCCTTCCTTCCAGGTTTCCCATCGTCGCCTCGATTATACCGCGATGGTATGAGCTGCTCTCATCCTCAATCCATTCTCCCATCGCCTTAAGTCTCATAGCCGTAGTGGCTGACTCACACTTAATCTGTAAGTCAATGGGTCGGATATCTAGAATAATCTCCAGTGCCCTAGTGGGCGTGGTCCTCATCGCTCCGCCTATGCCAAGACATCATGTTCTCTGAACCTGTTGTATGGTCCTTATGTTGCACTTTTTCTCCATAGCAGTCCACCAAACTACTGAGGCGTAAGTAAGTATTGGTCTAATCACGCTCCTGTAGAGCCAGTGGACTGTCCTACTATTCAGGCCCCATTTCGAGCCTACGGCCTGCCAACATAGTGCCCAAAATCTGTGAGCCTCCTTAGTACGCTCCTGAATGTGACACTTCCAATTCAGTTTCCTGTCCAAGATCACACCTAAGTGTTTGATCCTTGTCAGGTATCGAAATCGTCTTATTGAGAAAAGGTGGTGAGTTAAATGGGTCAACCTCCGTCTTCCTGGTGAAAAGGCATATTTCGGCCTTCTCTGAATTAAAATTGAGGCCTTTGGGTCTAGCCTAGTCATACGCCATATGCAAGACCCTTTCGGCCTTTCTGCATAGCTGGTTTGGATCTTTACCCCTTAGAAGTATTATAACATCGTCCGTGTAGCAGACGGGTTCAAATCCCCCCTCAGTCAGCATCCGTAATAGGTCATTTATGGTGGTCACCCATAGGAGTGGCGATAAAATGGCCCCCCTGTGGCGTGCCTTGTGCTATATTCTCTCTTATATTTATATCATGGTACACACAATATATCCATCTGTTCCTTAGCATATGGTTTATCCAGTCTCTAAGGACCGGGTCAACCCTGTACTGGTCTAAGGATTGGATCAGTTTGTCGGTCCGCGCATAGTTAAAAACCCCTCGAAGTCAATGCATACCGCCAGTGTGTGCGTTTTGGCATCGAAGGATTCTTCTATTTTATGCACAACTTCGTACAGGGCAGTCTCCACCGACCTTCCCTTGACATAGGCATGCTGTTTGTGTTTGAGCAGTTAGTTGGATGTCCTAGTCTTTATCGTGGTGTCCACAATATGTTCCATGGTTTTGTGTAGAACGAACGTAAGGCTTGTCTGGTCTGTAGGCCTTCGATGTCGCATAACTTGCCTTGCGGGGTTTGGGTTTAAATACCACCATTGCCTCAAAGTGGATCGTCAGATAGGTCCGGGTGATTTAAATGGTTTGAGGATCCTCAAGGATTCCTTCACCATAAATTCTGTAATGATAAACTTTCGATCAACATCATTATTCCAAGATTCCGATGTCTCGGTGAGTCCCGTCGTATCCTTTGGGTTTTCATCAAAAGCCTCAACATGTCCTCTGTTGTCTTTGCTCTTACTCTCATGTCGTCTACTAAAGTTCCAGTTTGGACATGGGTTTTTGAGAGAAACTTTTTTATGTGAGCCGGCGTTATTATTGCTATCGACCTGTTCGCAAAAAAGCTTCCAGGAGGAACGTTTTGCCACTCTGGTTATCTTAGTGTATTCCTTGAGGCGTGTGCAATACACATCCCAATATACTTCCGCGTTTTTACGACGTGCTCTGCTAAAAAGTCTGCCGACCTCTTTCACAGTATTGCGAATCTCCCCGGTCATCCAGGATTTTTCTTGGGCTGATATCCTTTCCCGAAGAAGACAACTATCCTCGAAAAACTCCACCAGTGCAATCGTAATCCTGTTGACATTTTTGTCAATCTCTTGTATGCTTGGACAATCTAAATTACATTGCCCAAGTCTTCTTCTGTGTAGTCTTCCCAATTTTGTCCAGTTGGTTTTCAACTTATTCCGGAAGCTTATCGGATTCGGCGCTGGCCGTGCTATTCTAATCCTAATGTAGCGAGGGTCAGAGAAAGAGTGTTCAATGGAGACCCTCCAATCCTGAACCTCATCGACTAGATTTTCCGAACATATCGTCACTTCTAATACTTTGTTCCTCATCCTATTAACAACGGTAAATGTTATTAGGTCGTTAGTATTCAATAACTCTGCCAGGGCTCGGCCCGCTTATTAGTGTTGGTACAACCTCACGAAATGTGAGAGTTCGCATCGCACCCTATTAGTACCTCGTTTCCTGTCTGTTTTGCTTTCCTCACCAGCCTTTGCAGCTCCGACGTGGGTGGCGGTGTCGGAGAGTTGAATGGCAGACAAAGTGATGCTAGGTATGCTTCACCGTCTCCCTGTCTCACCATTGTTACATCCGCCGTTGATAACTCAGGGGGAAAATATATAATTAAAATTTTTATGACAAATAACGCAGGTCCTCGGCCGAGTACCAGTGTTAGCATAGAATAATTGGTAGTTGATATGGTTAAGTCCAGAAACTTTGTTCCGGGTTGTCCATGGCTCCTGAATTAAGGCAATATGAATCTTGACCTTACAGATTTTCTTCATCAGAGCCTTTGTAGCAGTCTCTCTCCGGTGGAGGTTTATCTGGATAACCTTATTCATTGGTCCTCCAGTAGATGGGCATCTTGGAAGTAGGGGATGATCTCATCGTCGGCTCCCTGTACTTTACACTGCATTGACTTTCCTGTCACTTCACTGCCTGATGTCATCGCATTAGGATCTTTGCCTAGTCTAGTCTTCGGACTCATTATAAAGCCGGTAATGGTTCCATCGTCGGGTCCTTGTTCGTTAGGCTGTATTCATTCCCTGTACTGCCTGATGTTTCAATACTAGAATCTTTGCCTATGTTAGTCTTCCACATCTTAAGTAAATGGGTGTAAAATTCTAGTCTTTCCAATATTGAGAGAATATCTCGTCATCAGCCCCAGGTTCGTTGAGCGGTATTGAGTAACCTACCACTGCACGGCCTGATGTCTCAATATGAGGATTTCTGCCTATCCTAGTCTACCCAATCTTTAAGAAGACAGCTTTGCTCCCGTAGTGTACCATGTCTTTAGTCTTAGCCAAACTTGTAATGGAGACTTGATCAATACCAACCACAAAGAGAGTTCCTTCCTCCTTCTCCTCCCTGTGGAAGACCTCACACTTCTCTGCGACCAAGAATCCCAACATGCGCAAATTTACTGCCCCCAACCCTTGATGAAGACCGTCGCCTTTGTGAGCTGGGGGATTTTCATTTTTCTCACCAGGTCGAGCTTTGCGCCCTTCCAGGGAGCTTGAATACCTCTGACGAGCTGTTTGACGGTATCAGTACATTTCGCCGATGCCAAACGCAGCAAAAAGGTGTCCCTTCTAAACTCACAGTTCATTATTTGTATGAGTGAACTCTCTACAGAATGAACCCTCTACGACCATCTTCCCCTTCCGCGATGGCTGTGGCCGCAGGACACTGTTTGGGAGCATAGAAAGCGGGGAGCTCTTTTCTTCTTCAACATTTTAGCAGTGTTATGCTCTTCGGGAGATCTGATACTTTTCCCAGCTTCCGTAGAAGTGCTTGGAATGTCAGTTCCATCCCTTCCAGCATCCTGCACTTTCGCCCGATTGCGCTGTCGGTACATACTCCTCTGTCTCCTTCGTCGTGCCCCGGATCGTTTTCTCGGTCTGCATGTGAGCTAAAAATGTCATCGACCACTTCTGCCGTCATCCCGATGCCTTCATCACTCGATTCGGCTGCGATGAGTGTTTCATCTGAAACCGTCGCTGTCTGAAACCGAGTTCGAAACACCACCTTCACTTAAAGGATAGGGCCGAACTGTGCACCCCTTTGGTCTATCCGTCTCTTCCTCATTAATTAGTCTGACGACTATTTGTGCGATGGTAGGGCAAATACAAATTTACCCATGACAAACTTCTTAAATATCAATGAGTGCTGCCAGTTTCACTCATCAAGCTCAATGATAAGGAGCCTCCTTTTTATAGCCGAGTCCGAACAGCGAGCCGCAGCGCGAAACTTTTTTGGGGAGAAGTTTTTACACGGCATAGTACCTCACAAGTGCCACCAGCATTAGGAACGGATAACAATGGCTGAAAATTAGTGAAGCTTCAAAAGAAAATAGAATCTTAAGACTGGTCATATGTGGGCCAAATCGGTCCAAATTTTGATAAATCTGCCATATACACTGATCTGGGATTTTGACTTCTTGAGCCACTAGAGGACGCAATTCTTATCCGATTTGGCTGAAATTTTGCATGAGATGTTTTGTTATAGTTTCTAACAACTGTGCCTAGCATGATTCATATTGGTCCATAACCTGATATTGCTGTCATATAAACCGATCTGGGTTCTTGATTTCTTAAGCCTCTAGAGGGCGCAATTTCTATCCGATTTGAATGAAATTTTGTACAACGGCTTCTCCCATGACCTTCAATATACGTGTCAAATATGGTCTGAGTCCGTCTTCAGCCTGATACAGCTTCCTTATAAACCAATCTCCCTATTTTACTTTTTGAGCCCTTAAAAGGCCCAATTCTTATTCGATTTCGCAGAACTTTTACACATAGACTTCTACTGTGGTCTCTAACACTCAATTCAATTAGCATAGCAATTCTTGAGCAAGGCTTGAGTTATGACTTCCAACACCCATGCCATGTATGATCCAAATCGGTCAAAAAACAGGTATAGCCCCCATATAAACCGATTCCCGGATTTGAATTCTTGAGCCTGTAGAAGCCTCAATTTTCATCCGATTTGGCTGAAGTTTGGAAGAAAGACTTGAGTTTTGATTTTCAACATCCATGTTAAGTATGATCCGAATAAACAGATATACATTTTTCAAAATCGGAAATTACCTATATTCTTCTGTTACTGTAAAATTGGTAACGATAAATAAATTGTATTTTTTTAAATTGCGGTCGGTTTTGGGTGCAGGACCCATCGGCGGTGATATTTGGTTATAAAGTCAGAGCTGAATTTTCTACTAATTGCAACACACAGTATTTAAAGGCAATTCTTAATCTTTTCAAAGAATAACGTTTGACCAATTTTTGCGAAGAACCATCTACAGTCGGCTTAAATGATTTCTCCGCCGAACTTTATTAATATCGATCGAAAATCCGTTTTTGATGGAAAAGATGTCTGGTAAAAAGTGTATCCAACTAATGTCGTATACGCTTGTAATTTTCATCAGTCTCTGTAAATCTGAAAATTTTCCAAATTTATGGGAGATAAAATAAGAAAAGGTGGTAGAACTAAAAAGCAGAAACACCAAGAGATTTCTACGTTATTGCAGATGTAAACTTTTACCTAGCGGCAAACGTACTTTACTTTATTTTAATTGGCTATGATAGAACATTTGTCGCATTAGCCGAACGTATAATAGCGTTCCAAGCGCCTCTTTCTTCTGCGCTCATTCTAAAATATCTGACAGCAAGTTTCCATGTGTCTCTCACCACTTGATCTTTCCATCGAGCTTTTGGCTGTCCCGGTTTGCATGTACCATCCTGATTGCTTTCAAAATACTTCTTCGCTGGAGCATCTTCATTTATTCTGACAACAAGACCCAGCCAACGCTGCCGCTGTTTTTGATACGTGTAACTATGCTATGGTCGTCATACAGCTCGTGGTTCATACGATGCCAAAATTCTTCATTAACGCAAACTGGTCTATAAATTTTACGTAGAATCTTTCTCTCAATCACTCCAAGCACTGCCTCGTCTGCTTTTACAAGTACCCATGCCTCGGAACCATGTAACAACACGGAAAGTATCAGTGTCTTGTATAGTGTAATCGTCGTCTGTCGAGAGGTGGCCTCGTTTCTAAATTGGTTACATAATACAAAGTAGCATCGTTTGCCAGTATTATTCTTTGCCTTATCCCAAAACTGATGTCATTCGTTACGGTTACGGCGGTGTCTTGGTAAATAAAGTTGTTGGCTATCTCAAAGTTGTGGTCTTTATTTTCATTATCTGATCGGTTGTACATTGATTCTCGTTTTATTATTTTCATTGAAATTTTATCTGTAAAAAATATTGCTTGTTAATATGATTTTCAAAGAATAATTAGTAATATTTAATTAAAAATTATTTGAAAAATTAAAAATTTTAAGGACACGGGAACACAATTCGAATCATGTTCGAATCCCGGCCGGGCTCTGCGGAATTTTTTCAAAGAGAAATAAACAAAAATTGTAAAATTTAATGACCTTCGCCCAACAGGCAAAAAAAAAAAAAACAGCGAGAGCGGTTGCCGTTGTCTAGCGTTCGAAGCCAACAATACAACTTCTAACAGATGCACAGAATCATTTTTATACCATGGGAGTAGTGTAATTGTGTAAACAAAAAAACTGCAATTACACAAAAAACATGCATTGTGGAAAGTGCATCTAATAGAGAGGGTTGTTGAGCGTGGTTTTAATGTGGTGTTTATACCCTACACCACAACTGTGGTACAGGGTATTATAACTTAGTGAATTAGTTTGTAACGCCCAAAAGGAAGAGAGATAGACCCATTGATAAGTATACCGACCAACTTAGAATCACTTTCTGATTCGATTTAGCTATGTCCATCTGTCTGTCCGTCCGTCTTTCTGTTCGTCTGTCCATGTTAATTTGTGTACAAACTACAGGTCGCAATTTTCATCCGATCGTCTTCAAATTTGGTATGGGCATGTTTTTTGGCCTAGAGACGAAGCCTATTGAAATTGGAAAAGATCGGTTAAGATTTGGATATAGCTTTCATATATATGTTCGTCCGATTTGCAGTAATAATGCAATAAAATAGTCATTTGTTAACCGATTCTCTCAAAATTTGGCAGGTAGGATTTTCTTATTATATAAAAATCGGTTCAGATATGGATATAGCTCCCATATATACATATATTCGTCCGATTTGCAGTAATACAGCAATAAAATGGTCATTTGTTAATCGATTCTCTTGAAATTGGGTAGGAAGAATTTTCTTATGACCCTCAATTTTACTGGTGAATTTTATAGAAATCGGTTCAGATTTGGATATAGCTCCCATCTATATTTTTGTCCGATTTGCAGTAATACAGCAATAAAATGGTTATCACTCCACATTGATTTGTTTTCGCAATAAATTCGGTATAAGTACTATTGTACATACCAAAGTAAGGCCCTTGAAGCCTTCACACCTAATATAACTGATGTGTTTGCAACCAAATAACGAAACGGGCCCCATAGTGGTTGGTGTGTGTTACGATCTCTGGCTTTCCTTTTCCATTTCCAAAGCAAATCTCCGTAGAAAAACAAAAAGAAAAAAATAATAAATTTTGTTTTTTTCCTTAGAATTCCATAATTCACAATACAGTATTAAAGGGAATTGATACAATGGGATGAAAATTCAAGTATAACTTTTTTTGGTTCTGTTGGGTTTGACCGAAAATCTTTTTACAATGCAAATTATGATTTTCTTATGTGTTATGTACGAAAATCTTTAATGAAATTCGACGAGTCAAATTGCATTTTTACAAAAAGGTAGGTATTAAGGTCGTGTTTGATAGTTTTTCACGATTACTTTTTTGAAATATCACTCATAACATAACACTTTTATTAAAACATTATCATAAATAATGGGAATGCCCTAATAAATGAAATCAGCAAGTCTTTTTGCTACAAAATCTATGATCAACAAAAAGTAATCGTAATAAATATTAATTTTCACTATGAAGCACGAATTTAATACCCACCTTATTTGAAGAAATGTGTTAAAATATTAATTTTAGTCAGCACGTTAGCCGGTAGGTCATTTGACATCAAGAAAGAAAAGCAATAACGTAAAAATCTCTTCGGATTTCTGATTTTTAGTTCCACCAACTGTTCTTATTTTATCTCCAATAAATTAGGAAAACTTTAGGACTTATAAAGACATGATGGAAATTATAAGCCTATACGACAATAGTTGGATGCAATTTTTACCGGACTCCTTTTCATCAAAAACGAGTTTTTGATCGATTTTAATACAGTTCGAAGAAGAATTGAGCGACATCATTCATGTAGAATGTGTATGGTTGTTCGTAAAAATTGGTAATAATTTATTTTTGAAATATTTTACATAAAATTTTATGGAAATAAAAGTCATTTAAAACCAATAAACCGACACAAACAATAACCTGTTGATATCATAAAACTAGTTTGAGAGTAAAAATGGGAGCAAATGAAAAAATTTCATCAAAATACTGAATTTGATTCGGCGAAACTTTCACTATAAAACCAGGATATTCGCAAAGACATCCACACTTTTAAGACTTTGCAAGATTATGATCGGCCTATAAATAGTGTGTTGACAATCAGTACATAATTCAGCCCTGACTTTATGACCAAATATCTCCGCCGATGAGGTAGTTCGTGCAAAGAATACCGACCACAAATTTCAAATAAAATTTTTGAGAAATCTTACCAATTTCACAGTAACAGAAAAATTTTGGCAATTTTCGATTTTAAAAAAATGTGGGGTTGGCCCCACCCCCCTTGGCGCCATGTTGTGTTCGTCAGATTTAGACTATAATGCAATAAAGTGCTCATTTGTTAACCGATTCTCTCAAAATTTTGCAGGAAGGATTTTCTTATGTCTTTTAATATTACTACTGACATAAATCATATAAATCGGTTCAGATTTATATATAGGTGCCATATATGTGTTCCGCCCGATTTTCACTTCTAGGCTCACTGCCAGCGCATTATTGACCAAAATTGTGCACAACTTTCCTCGATGCCAACTACAATATCTAAGAAGTTTGGTCAAAATCGGTTCGTTCGTCAGATTTTGGCTTATTTGCAATAATGTTGTCATTTGTCAACCATATTTATTGCAGTTTGAACATATTTGCACTATATTTATTTGATATGGATTGTTTAATAACCCATCCGAAAACATCCGCCGAAGTCCGTCAAAATTGGTTCAGAATTAGATATAGCTACAGTGCATGTGTGGGATATTATAAGGACGGCACCGCCCGAAGAAATTTATTTTATCCACATTTTCTTATTTAAGGTAGGTATTCTGTTCGTGTTTCACTGTGAAAATTAATATTTTTCATGATAACCTTTTGTAGATAATAGATTTTGAAGCAAAAATACTTTCTGATTTCATTCATCACACACAAAGAAAATTTTATGCCAAACATGCATGTAAAGCAACACCGTATGGTACAAAAATCATACCCGATTATATGGATGAAACATAAAATGATTAGTACCGTTTGGTACTAGTCTTATTACCAGACCGTTGTTGGTTTTAGTACCAAACCATTATTATTAATCCACCTCCGAATGAATCAAAAAAAAAAAAAACATTGAAACTAAGTTTAATAATCTAATATTTCCATTAATTAATGTAATAACTACACCGTTACCGACCATAATTCGTTGTATTCAGCAATTCATTCCATATCCATTGATTCCCAGAAGTGTTTTTTATATGAATACACCCAAACAGCATCGTTTTCCACACAAGAGACTGCAATGTTTTTGACGTAGAATATCTTTAGAATTTGTACAATTTCGATTTTCATCGCTTTTGAGTATTTGAACTGGTTTTTGGGCACTCAAATTATGTTACAACATTTTATTTATTTGATTAACAAATATTTTAAAATGGCGTCAATATTTTACGTACAAATCTCAACACCACTTCTGGCGCGATGACATGAATACAAATGAGACGCCTTTGTCTGGTATTGAATTAATACCAAATGGTATTAGAAATCTTAGCTAATGAAGCGCACAAAATAATATCAGGCGGTATTGGAAAAGTACCGTAATTTTTCCACCAGTACAGGGCATTCCCAATATTAATGAAAAAATTTGAATAAAAGTGTTATGTTATCTGTGATATTTTTCTAGTTTTTCAAAAAAGTAATCGGGAAACACATGGGTATTTCACTGTGAAATACCATCTTAATACCCAGCTTTTTATAAACATGCAATTTAATTCGTCAAATTTCATTGAAGATTTTCGTACACAACACATAAGGAAATTATTGTTCGGAATATCTTTTCATTGTAAAATAATATTTCACAGTGCTTAAATCTACGGTCAAAGCCAACAGAACTAACAAATTTTTACTAGAATTTTCGTCCCTTAAACAATATGAGATCCGTATCAATTGCCTTAACTATTGTATTGTGAATTATGGAATTCAAAGAAAAGAAACGAAATGGTTTTATTTGAAATATTTATTTTAAAATGTAAATTAATCTGGGTGATCATTTCGGGGTTTTAAAATTGTGTTTCCGAGTCCTTAAAATTTGTCATTTCATTGCTGATGTATTTAATTCAAATAACTTATAATTAAATATAACTTATTATTCTTTGGAAAAAATTTTCTGACTAACAAGCAAAACACATTTTTAAATAATATAAATCGATACCCCGATTTGATTTATTCAGCCCTAAGAAGCTTAAATTTTCACTTGATTTGACCCAAAAACCTATCTTGTAGCTTAGAACACCAGTGCCATGTTTTATCCGAATCGGTCAATAATGAGTACCCAAGATTCGGCCTGGCCGAACATAGCACTCTTTTACTTGTTAGATCTACAGATCTCAAGCCTGCGGTAATGCATCTATTAGTAAGTAAGTTATTAATGCGGTTGTGTTGATGCCTAGAAACTCCAGCTCCTTCCTGATTGACGTCGGTTTTACATTTTTGAAAACACCTTCAATGTCAAGAAATGCTACCATTGTATGTTCATTGACAGCGAGAGAGCAATTTTTGTAGGCGACTAGGTCGTGAAGAGCTGTTTCAGAGAACTTACCCTTACTAAACAGAAAAAAATATGGACCTAAATTAGACCGATTATGTATGGTTTTGATATATATACACTTTTCAAACAAGGTGTTAATTGCTCCAATAATTTTTGACATAGAATTTCGATTTCTTTTTGTATGACGGCAAGTAATTAGTAATCAAGGAATACATTGTACGTATTTTTAATTGTGCGAATTAAATTGTTAGTTAATAGTATAAATTGTGCATCAAGACTATATTGTGTTCCCTTTCACACATATGTAACGCGAAAAGAAGTGAGAATGGGTCAAATATATGTCTCGCTTCTTTTATACACAGACACAAAACGACGTGGCTTGATAAAAAATAGAAAGTGTGTGTTTTTATCTCTCCATAAAATATATTCTATTTAATTATTATTTAAAAGTGAAAAATAATTTATTGTGAAAAATGTTAAGCGGAAAAAAATTAGGATGTGAACAAATATTATGGATAAATTCCATTCGCAACAAATTGGAGGACTCCCAAACACTATACCCTATATTTGTACCCCATATAGCCATGATTGGGAAATATTCCAAATTTGGGGAGGGGTTTTGGAGACCCATATTGTATTGACTTTCGATATCATCCAATTATATAGCCTATTGCTCTTTCCCGACCATATTCTTAATCTACTCCCAAATACCTTTCATTTGTCATTATCGTCCAATATACCTATTTGAAGGGGTTTTGGGTCGGGGCGGCCCCCTATGTACCAGTACTCAATGTTTATTATTAAATTAATACTCTACTCCCGAATACCTTTTATTTGAATCCCATATTGTTCCGAACGGTCCACTTTTACTTTGGGTGGTGCTTTTGGGATAAGGTGGATTGTCCGCTCCCTTACTATATCAACAAATTCTATAGCTTATTCCTCCTTCAAGATCATCCTCGCAATCTACTCCCTAATACCATTCATTTGAGTATCATATTGTCCCGATCCGTCCACTCTTATTTTTGCGAAGTGGTTTTGAGGTAAGGGGAAGGGTCTGCCTTCTTACGATATCAAAAAATTCTCTAGCCTGTTGCTCCTTCCAGACAATTTTCGTAATATACTCCCTTATACCTTTCGCTTGAGTCCTACATTGTCATTATCGTCCAATATACCTATTTGAGGACGTTTTTTTGTCGGGGCGGCTACTTTTGGTACTTGGACCCAATGTTTATTATCACATTAATACTCTACTCCCGAATATCTTTCATTTGAGTCCCATATTTTGAGTGTCGGCTAGGAGCAGAATCATTCGTCGTAGCATCCGTGGTCTCCGAGCCGATGGACAGCCATCGGAAGAAATTACGAATGTCATCCGTGGCGCCAAGTCATCCAAGGCGTTGAGACTCCATGGGATATCTACATTGATGCTGAAGAATCGTACTCTTATAGTACCAAATGTCTGGAAGATGGGTAGTGACCCTATTAAGGGGAAGTCGTACAGACCGAAGAACTACTCTTCCCAAGCCTCGATGGAGATTTTCCATTCGCTGAGCTTCAGAATGGATTTCGTAGACTGCATTGCACAACAACTGCTTTCCATGCCGTCACCGCATACATTTGCGGTGGCTTCAATCAGCCCAGGCCATGTGATGGAATTTAGGGATAGGAAGTCGAAATTCCGTAAAGTAAAACAGGTGTTTAACTATCCTCTATTGCATCCCCCTCCATACGGGATAGAGATCGTATCATATGCGGACGATTACACGATCATGGCATCAGATGCGGTGAGTCTGGTCCACCTCCCATTGCACCTGAAGAAATTGACCTTCCCCAGCAAACCAGAGTAGTTCTGCCAAGATGCTTCAATTTTCATCCGAAATTTAGAAATAAGACGTGTGCTATGACTTTAAACATTCGTGCCAAATATGGTCCGAATCGGCCTGTAAACAGATATGGCCGCATATAAACTGATCTCCGGTTTTGACTTCCTGAGCCCTTAAAGGCCTCAATTTCCATACGATTTGGCTGAAAAACTTGCGTTATGACATCCAACATCCGTGCCAAGTATGATCCGAATCGATCCTACTTATTATTATTTTGTAGTTCTATTATGCAGGATTTTCAAACATCATGCAGGCTTTTCTAATGTCGAATCTTTGAACCTAATGTAAAAATGATGCGAATATCGGTTTCCATTGCGCATTCATAATTCTAAGGTCCATTAATTGCGGAAACAGTCTTTAGTTCCATTTCAAGCCATTGAGCGATGACAGTCATCAACATAATTGTCATTTGTAGGCCATGCATTTTGGATCGATTCCCACAAAATAATTTGCCGTTTTGTAACAAAAATCCCATTAGTCACACCTCACAAAAGTCACCATACACACAATCAACGGTCGATACGAGACAGACAAAGACATATGGTCATTCAACCGCTCCAACCATCCATCGCTCACCTGTGAGAACTAAAGAAAGCCGATTTTAAAAGGATTTCAAACTAAAGCCGCCACCGCCGCCGCGAACATTCCACAATTGCTGAGTTGCATATCCAAGACTTTGTTGTCTTATTCTTCTGCCCTGTGAGACCATAAAGAATCAATTGCAACAGTCCGTCCGAAGCCAAGTGCAGCCAGCACACGAAGAAACCATAAATAAACAAAAGTATAAAATAATAAAAATTAATATGCATCTTAGCGCTCAAATGAAAGGCCACAAAACAACAAATTTATAGTCAAAGGTGCAAAAAGCAACAAACAAAAAGAAAATCTTACCACACACACAGCTTGCCCAGTTCAGCTAAGTCCAGCTCAGCAGAGCTTACTCACTTCTCCTGAATTTGTGGCGTTGATGGACTTTAGCACTTGAAGAGAATCGATTTCGTTGGCGGCGGAATTGTTGGTGGAGTTTACCCGTTGTTTTTGTACTCCTTAATGGCCAGCGGAACCAACGCCGATTCAAAAAGCAATTAGTGAGCATTATTTTGTTGTCGCTGCAACACAGCAATTAATGTTGCTATGTTTACACTTGCCCACCAAATGCTGCTCTGAGGCAACCCCTTCATCAGACAACAATGGAAGAGGGAACACCATCAGAAAAACTACACCAGCTTGCTCAGCAACAGGAAAATTGTCTTAAGGAAATTTATTGTTCTTTGGCTGTACTCTTTTCATTTCGTACTGTTTCCGTCTATTTGGAGTTCTTTGGTTGGGAATTGTGTGCCAGGTAATCCTTAGTACAGTGTGTTCGAGAAACACAAATAAATTTGGAAACCATTGGAAAACATTTGCTGAGCACCTTCCCATAGCCATTTATGCAGAAATTTATAGATCACATCTGACATAATGAACGAACTCAATCCAAACAAGTTAAAACGAGTTAAGTTCGGCCGGGATGAATCTTTTTATTCCTCAACCATGGATAGCGTATTTAAAGTTCTTTTGACCAGATTCATTTGATAGGCGAAGATTTTCACAGGCAATATCTTATGGTATTCGGGTAGATATAGCGCTTTGTGGGTGCTAAAAGTATAAATTGGATGATCGGATTCTATGGAGGCTATACCGTTATGGACAGTCTCGGTGTTGAATGTGTGTTGAAAGTCATAATATATTAAAACAAGTAAAAAGGCGTTAAGTTCGGCCGGGCCGAACTTTGGAACCCACCACCTCGAGTATATATGTAAACAACCTTTCATCAAAATCGGCTGAAAATTGCATATCTTATAGCAGTTATATAGAAATATGTTCCGATTTGGGCCAAATACTAGTAAGTACAAGTCATTGTTCAATTGTGTATAACAAAATACTGGTCTTTTTAGTAGCTATATCTAAAAATAAACCGATCAGAACCATATACAATATGGATGTCGAAAAGCCTAACATAAGTCTCTGTGTCAAATTTCAGTTAAATCGGATTATAAATGCGCCTTTTTTTGGGGCCAAGACTTTAAATCTAGATATTGGTCTATATGGCAGCTATATACAAATCTTGATCGATCTAGACCAAATTGCTCAAATATGTGGAGGGGCTTAAACTAACTCTCTGTCCCAAATTTCTGCAACATCGGACAGTAAATGCGCCTTTTATGGGCCCAAAACATTTAATCGAGAGATCGGTCTAATGGCAGCTATATCCAAATCTGATCCGATCAGGGCGAAATTGAAAAAATATGTCGAAGGGCCTAAGACAACTCACTGTCCCAAATTTCAGCCAAATCGGATGGTAAATGTGGCTTTTATAGCCCTAAAACCCTAAATCGGGGGATCGGTCTATATGGCAGCTATATCCAAATCTGGACCGATCTAGGCAAAATGAACGAAGGATGTCGAAGGGCCTAGAACAACCCACTTTCCCAAATTTCAGCGAAATCTGATAATAGATGTGGCTTTTATGGGCCTAAGACCCTAAATCGGAGGATCGGTCTATATGGCAGCTATATCTAAGTCTGAACCAATCTGTGCCAAATTGGCGAAGGATATCGAAGGGTCTAACACAACTCACTGTACCATATTACAGCAAAATCGGATAATACATGTGGCTTTTGTTGGCCTAATACCCTAAATCGGCGGATCGGTTTATATGGGGGCTATATCAAGATATAGTCCGATATAGCCTGCCTATGGACAAAAAAAAGAATCTGTGCAAAGTTTCAGCTCAATATCTCTATTTTTAAAGACTGTAGACTGTCTTAGATTTTTACGCTGATCAAGAATATATATACCTTATAGGGTTGGAAATTGATATTTCGATGTGTTGCAAACGGAATGATAAAATGAATATACCCCCATCCTTCGGTGGTGGGTATAAAAATTTAAACTAGACTAAAACGTCTAAGTGAGTCTGATTGCAGACTGTCCCTAAAACCTAACTTAGCTTTAAATAAAAAAGTAAAGAGAATAAGTAAAAGCGTGATAAGTTCGGCCGGACCGAATCTTATATACCCTCCACCATCCATTTGTCGAGTTCTTTTCCCGGTGTCTCTTTTTAGGCAAACAAAGGAAAGGAAGGGATAAAAAAACATAATTGCTATGCTATTGGAGTTATGTCCGTTATGGTCCGATTCGAACCATAATGGAGTGAATGTTGGAGACCATAGTAGAAGACATTGTGTAAAATTTCAGCAAAATCGAATAAGAATTGCACACTTTAGGGGCTCAAAAAGTAAAACAGGGAGATCGTTTTATAGGGGAGCTGTTTTAGGGTATAACCGATTCAAACCATATGCCGTTGTACAAAATTTCACCCTAATCAGATAATAATTATGCCCTATATAGGCTCAAGAAATCATGATCCCAGATCGGTTTATATGGCAGCTCTATCAGGTTATGATCCGATTTGAACCATTGATATCGATTATGCACCCATAGCAGCTATGTCGAAATATATCAATTTTGTCGAACAAAGTTTTGATCTTTATGGCAGTTATATCCAAATATAGACCGATTTGACCCATACAGGATACGGATGTCGAAAAGCCTCACATAACTCACTGTGTCAAATTTCGAAATCGGGTAATAAATGCGTCTTTTATGGGGGCTATGTCCAAATCTTTGCCGATCTGGACCAAGCGAAAAAAAGTGTCGAAGGGCTTAATACAACTCATTGTCCCAAATTTAAGCGAAATCGGTCAATAAATGCGCCATTTATAGGCCCAAGACCTTAAATCGGCAGATCGATAATTAAGGCAGCTATATCCAAATCTCGACCGGCCGAACTAAATTAAAACAAGTAAAAGCGTGCTAAGTTCGACCGGGCCGAATCTTATATACCCTCCACCATGGATCGCATTTGTCGAGTTGTTTTCCCGGCATCTCTTCTTAGGCTAAAAAGGATATAAGAAAAGAGTTGCTCTGCTATTAAAACGATATCAAGATATGGTCCGGTTCGGACCACAATTAAATTATATGTTGGAGACCTGTGTAAAATTTCAGCCAATTCGTATAAGAATTGCGCCCATTGGGGCTCACGAAGTAAAATAGAGAGAACGATTTATATGGGATCTGTATCGGGCTATAGACCGATTCAGAACATAATAAACACGTTTGTTGATGGTCATGAGAGGATCCGTCGTACAAAATTTCAGGTATATCGGATAATAATTGCGACCTCTAGGGGTCAAGAAGTCAAGATCCCAGATCGGTTTATATGGCAGCTATATCAGGTTATGAACCGATTTAAACCATACTTGGCACAGTTGTTGGGTATCATGACAAAATAGTTCGTGCAAAAACTCATTCAAATCGGATAAGGATTGTGCCCTCTAGAGGCTCAAGAAGTCAAGACCCAAGATCGGTTTATATGGCAGCTATATCAGGTTATGAACCGATTTAAACTATACTTGGCACAGTTGTTGGGTATCATAACAAAACACGTCGTGCCAAAATTCATTCAAATCGGATAAGAATTGCGCCCTCTAGAGGCTCAAGAAGTCAAGACCCAAGATCGGTGTATATGGCAGCTATATCAGGTTATTGACCGATTTGAACCATACTTGGCACAATTGTTGGATATAATAACAAAACACGTCGTGCAAAATTTCATTCCAATCGGATAAGAATTGCGCACTCTAGAGTCTCAAGAAGTCAAGACCCAAGATCGCTTTATATGGCAGCTATATCAGGTTATGGACCGATTTGAACCATACTTGGCAAAGTTGTTGGATATCATAACAAAACACGTCGTGCAAAATTTCATTCTGATCGGATAAGAATTGCGCACGCTAGAGGCTCAAGAAGTCAAGAAGTCAAGACCCAAGATCGGTTTATATGGCAGCTATATCAGGTTATGGACCGATTTCAACCATACTTGGCACAGTTGTTGGATATCATAACAAAACACGTCGTGCAAAATTTCATTCCAATCGGATAAGAATTGCGCACTTAGAGGCTCAAGAAGTCAAGACCCTAGATCGGTTTATATGGCAGCTATATCAAAACATGGACCGATATGGCCCATTTACAATACCAACCGACCTACACTAATAAGAAGTATTTGTGCAAAATTTCAAGCGGCTAGCTTTACTCCTTCGGAAGTTAGCGTGCTTTCGACAGACAGACGGACGGACAGACGGACGGACATGGCTAGATCGACATAAAATGTCGCGACGATCAAGAATATATATATACTTTATGGGGTCTCAGACAAATATTTCGAGTAGTTACAAACAGAATGACGAAATTAGTATACCCCCCATCTTATGGTGGAGGGTATAAAAATATGTCGAAGGGCCCAACACAACTCACCATCCCAAATTTCGGCGAAATCGGACAATAAAAGCGCATTTTTTGTGCCCATGACTTTAAATCGAGAGATGGGTCTATATGGCAGCTATATCCAATTCTGAACCGATCTGGGCTAAATTGAAGAAGGATGTTGAAGGGCCTAACAGAACTCATTTCTTCAAATTTCAATGAAATCGTACAATAAATGTGGCTTTTGTGGGCCTTAGACCTTAAATCGGCAGATCGGTCTATGTGGGGGCTATATCAAGATATAGTCCTATGTAGCCCATCTTCGAACTTAACCTGCATATGGAAAAAGAAGAACCTGTGCAAAGTTTCAGGTCAATATCTCTATTTTTAAAGACTCTAGCGTGATTTCAATAGACAGGCGGATTTTTACGGCGATCAAGATTTTTACGGCGATCAAGAATATATTTACTTTATAGGATTGAAAATGGATATTTCCAAGTGTTGCAAACGGAATGACGAAATGGATATACTCCATCCTTCGGTGGTGGGTAATAAAACAAACTTGTTGCCAAATTTCAGCCAAATCCGGTAAAAACTGCGCCCTCTAGAGGCTCAAGAATTCAAGATCCGAAATCGGCTTATAGGCAGCTATACCAAAACATGGGCCGATTTGGCCCATTAACAAACCCAACCGACCTACACTAATAAGAAGTATTTAAGCAAACTTTCGAGCTCCTAGCTTTACTCCTTCGAAAGTTAATGTGCTTTCAAAAGACAGACAGTCGGACGGAAATGGCTAAACCGATAAAGAATGTCAAGACGTTTAAGAATATATATATTTTGTTGGGTCTTAGATCAATATTTCGATGTGTTACAAACGGAACGAAGAAATTATTATACACCCATCCTATGGTGGAGGGTATAAAAATCTGTTAATTGTGTTCAACAAGTCGTTATCGACTAAATTGGTCCAAAAATTAAAACGAAGTATAGCAAAATAGTGAAAATGGTAAGTAAAACAACACAAATTAAAATATTGCTGACGTAGTCTTTGAGGTTTTATATCCAACGATGATAAGTGGTAGGTTTTTGACCGACTTACATCAGCAGTCGGGTGTCATTAAAAAAGTAGTAAAGATAGTATATCTTCACTTTTGCTGTACAGTATGCAACGACGCAAGTTTCGAAAGTATTTCAGTATTTCAGTATTTAAGCAAGGGCCGGGCCTCTCACCTAGACTGTCCTCTCGATACCGCTGAATTGTCCGCGACTGCAGTTACTCAGTATGGAGCATATTACTGTACGCAAGCTACCAGATAACCTTCTCGTGATAACAATGAACACCACACAGATCTAACCTTAGGTTCCAGCCGTGTGGTGCTCATGGTTATACCGTACCGGACATTTGTTTCAACTAAGTAAGTCGTATTTCAGCCGGTATCTGCAGAGGTTAGCATGTCCTCCTACGACGCTGAACGCCTGGAATCCTAATCCTGGCGTGAACATCAGAAAAAAATTCAACCGTGGTTTTCCTCTCCTATTGCTGGCGACATTTGTGATGTACTATGCCATGTTAAGACATCTCCCCAAAGAGGTTCGCACTCCGGCACGCCATTCGCACTCGGCTATAAAAAGGAGCTTAAACTTAAATCGAACAGCACTCATTGATCAGTAAGAAGTTTTCCCCTGTTCCTTAATGGAAAGTTCATGGGCAAATTTGCATTTGCATCTACAGTAAAATTAGGCAGTAAATTGAAATGGAAATAGTTTTCCGATTAAGCTTTAGCACGCGGTTCAGACAAATTTGAGTGTTTACTGTTAATGAATGTTTATGAAATGCGATAAATGTATACGTTTAAGAAGTGGTCATTTATTATATCCTCCACCATAGGATGGGGGTATACTAATTTCGTCATTCTGTTTGTAACTTCTCGAAATATTCGTCTGAGACCCCATAAAGTATATATATTCTTGATCGTAATGACATTTTATGTCAATCTAGCCATGTCCGTCCGTCCGTCCGTCTCACTGTCGAAAGCACGCTAACTTCTGAAGGAGTAAAGCTAGCCACTTGAAATTTTGCACAAATACTTCTTATTAGTGTAGGTCGGTTGGTATTGTAAATGGGCCATATCGGTCCATGTTTTGATATAGCTGCCATATAAACCGATCTAGGGTCTTGACTTCTTGAGCCTCTAAGTGCGCAATTCTTATCCAATTGGAATGAAATTTTGCACGACGTGTTTTGTTATGATATCCAACAACTGTGTCAAGTATGGTTCAAATCGGTCCATAACCTGATATAGCTGCCATATAAACCGATCTTGGGTCTTGACTTCTTGAGCCTCTAGAGTGCGCAATTCTTATCCGATTGAAATGAAATTTAGCAAGACGTGTTTCGATATTATATCCAAAAACTGTGCCAAGTATGGTTGAAATCGGTCCATAACCTGATATAGCTGTCATGTAAACCGATCTTGGGTCTTGATTTCTTGAGCCTTTAGAGGGCGCAATTCTTATCCGATTTAATGAATTTTGGCACGACGTGTTTTGTTATGATATCCAACAACTTTGCCAAGTATGGTTGAAATCGGTTCATAACCTGATATAGCTGCCATATAAACCGATCTGGGATCTTGACTTCTTGAGCCTCTAGAGGTCGCAATTATTATCCGATTTGCCTGAAATTTTGTACGACGGATTCTCTCATGACTATCAACATGCGTGTTTATTATGGTCTGAATCGGTCTATAGCCCGATACAGCCCCCATATAAATCGATCTCTCGATTTTTCTTCTTGAGCCCCCAAAGGGCGCAATTGTTATTAGGATTGGCTGACATTTTACACAGGTCTCCAACATATAATTTAATTGTGGTCCAAACCGGACCATTTCGTGATATCGCTCTAATAGCAGAGCAAATCTTTTCTTATATCCTGTTTTGCCTAAGAAGAGATGCCGGGAAAAGAACTCGACAAATGCGATCCATGGTGGAGGGTATATAAGATTCGGCCCGGCCGAACTTGTTTTTTGTATATTTTACAAAGGCTTAAAAGCGAATTCAAACGACAATAGTTTCATCTCAAAATGTACCCCTTTGTTCTACTGTTCGCCCATCCTTCATTCAAAGCACAGTTTTAAATTTTTTTCTTTCTCTTATAGTTGCAGTTTTGGCCAAGGGATATGCGATATTCCGAGATGGATGGATAGATGTTAGCTGTATATTTCGAGTATAAATCGCCAATTGGTGGCTTATTGCTTCCACAGCTGTGGCTGTGCATGTGCCTCTGTAACGTACCCGGGCAGTCTTATATACATATGATGCTGATGGGCAAGCGCATTCGCCATTAATCGCTTTGATCTTTTTGCGCAGCCATAGAGTTAATTGCACGATTGCCGCTTCATTGTACGCTGATATGTAATTGTTGTTGCTTTGCTGACGCTGCTGTGGCATTCTTCATGCTATAGTGTTGCTTTTGCTGGTGTTGGAAGTTTTAATTTTATTTCCCTCTAAGCCATGGATCAAGTATGAACGATCATTTCAATGCAAACAGAGGTTTTTGCAACAATGCCTGAACAGTGGTGAGTGTCCAAAATGTGACGCTGAATGAGGGACTTCTTTGAGCACAGCCATGTGAAGTCAGTTGGTATGAGCTATACGTGGGGATATGAGAGGAAGTTTACTTGAAGCATACTTATGGTTTTGTTCAAGAAATCCTCAAGTTGTAATAAATCACTTCTCCCAGCTTTTCCACCACCTTTCAAAATTTTTCATTAAAAACTACCTTCGGCCTACTCTACCTAACAATTGAAAACTCCTGCTGTCCCCTTTCGTATCTACGTCCAAATTTTGTGTGCTAGTGGGGATTTTTATGCCTGCTACTCTTGCAGTTTGCTGAGTTTCATTGCAAGCGTTTTTCCCTCAGCTTCGAGCGGATTGTTTGTTTTTCTGTCCAAGAAGTGTTTATTTTTTTGCCATGTTTGTTTGTATTCACGAAAAGCTAATTGCTCGTCTCGGTGGCAAGTTCAATCAAATTAATTGCTTTTACAAAAAGGGGTCGCCTAAACTCACATCGAGCAGAACAAAAAACGATGCCGCCACAACAATTTGCTGGCGAAAAGCATGCGAATCGCTGTTAGTGTTTTTTCATTGTTTGCTCAAAGCCAACAAACGAATTTTCACCGCATGAGAAGATTGACGCAAAATTACATGACCATTCATTCAAATGAGTACCAGCGGGGGGAAACAGAGGCCGAGGCGTCCGCCGAGACGGGAAAAGGGGCATGCATCGTAACGTCAAACTGTTGTTTTCACGCTACAGATTTAGGTTATCACACTTCACAGATAGCGTAAGAGAGGTAGGTACGGGTCTATGGAAATCGGAAGTCTAGCGTTAATAGAATTGCCTTTATATTCGCCGAGTTCATATGAGATCATTACCTTCTACAGATTATGAAAATGGAAATTATAATAAAACTATATTCTGTATTGGAAATAAATGAAACAAAAACAAGTTAAAGAGTGCAAAGTTCGGCCGGGCCGAATCATTGGAACCCACCACCATGGATTCTGCTAAAAATGTATGCAAACTTAATTTAGTTGAAGGGCATAATTTTATTCTACATACCAAACTTCGTCAAACCTACAAAAATTAAAGCTTCTAGGAACCGAACAAGAAAAACCGGTTTATATGGGAGCTATATAAAGTTATAGACTGATTTGGACCGTAGCGAAAATTGCGGCTAGTAAGGGCTCAAGAAGTCAAATCGGTAGATCGTAGGTAGTTGTTGGAAGTCATAAGAAAACACTACATGCCAAATTTGAGCCTAATCGTACGTAAATTGGTTATGGTTAGTAATAGACGAATAACAGGGATGTCGCGAAAATTATCGCATATGTGGACGACGCCGTGCTACTGATATGAGGCAAATTTCTTTCTACGAGCAGAGAGGTCATAGAAAGGTTATTGAGGAGACCATCGAAATGGGATATGAGAAAAGGGTTGAGTACAAACCCAGAGATGACGGAGGTAGTTCTCTTCACCGGACTAAAATGTGGTTCAGATCGAATTACATTTAGATATAGCTGTTATATAGACCGATCTGCTGATTTAGGGTGTTAAGCCCATAAAAGCCGAATTTATCGTCCGATTTCGCTGAAATTTGAGATACTGAGTTGATTAAAGCCTCCCGATATCCGAATTAAATATGGCTCAAATTGGTCTATATTCAGTCAAGAGTTTTTATACCCACCATCATAGGATGGGGGTAAACTAATCTAGTCATTCCGTTAGTAACACACAATATTCTTGATCGTCTCGACGTTCTGAGTCGATCTAGCATTGACCGTCCGTCTGCCGAGACCACGATAGCAGTCGAACGCGCAAGGCTAGCCGCTTTAAATTTTGCACAGAGACTTAATATTGATGTAGGTCGTTGGGTATTGGATATCGGTTGGGTATTGGATATCGGTCATATCGGTTCAGATTCAGATATATCTCCCATATAAACCGTTCTCCCGATTTGATTTCTTGAGCCCTTTAAAGCCGCAATTTGTTGTGTCTATAAAAGTCGCATTTATTACCCGATTTCGATAAATTTTTCAAACAACAATTTATAAAATTTTTTCTTAAGAATTTTTTAATGAAATCCTTTATAAAAACAATTTTTTAATTAAAAATTTTTAAGAAATTTTTTGATATAGTATTTCAAAGACTTGGGGATGTTGGAAACCAAGCAACGGTTCTGATTGGTTTTGATTTTGTAAAATTCAGGCTTATCTTAGCTTTCTTCATCTCAAATGTGGACACAAACCTCACCCGCGGTGTCACCTGGGTAGCTACCTTTAACATCCGTTTACGGCAGTGGACTAAATTGTGCCACGAGTTCACCTATAGAACGAAAAAAAGTTAGGTTGGGGAGTCGGGTTAGTAACCCTGAAAAACCTGAAGAAATTACTTTGAAAAAATTAAGAAGAATAAAAACGGTTCAGCCCTCTGTTGACGACCCCCGCAAATGTTTTTGAGACCATGATTTGCTTATCTGCACCTGGAATGTCCGCACTCTTTATTGAGAGGGTGTAGTTTATGTACTGGGGGATGTATTGGGCAGGGCAGACATTACTGCCATACAGGAAGTGCGTTGGCTCGGGGAGGGCTCGACAACAACACTGAGTGGTGACGTCCTATGTTAGAGCTGCGATGAGACGAGGCATGGATTTGGCTGTGGATATAAGGTTAGTCGGAAACTGAAACACCTTTTTCCAGATTTACTCCGTTGGATGAGAGGCTAGCCACAATCCGCATAGAAGCCAAATTCTTCAACATCAGCCTTATTTGCGCCCATGCGCCGACGGAAGACAAGGACGAACAGACCAAGAATATTTTTTACGAGCTCCTAGAAAGAGAATATGTTCGCTGTCCCGCCGATGATATTAAAATCGTTCTGGGAGATCTTAATGCGAAAATACGGAAGGAAAATATCTTTGGTTCAACAGTGGCAAAATTTGTACTCCATGACGAAACTTCCAATAATGGATTGAGGCTAATAGACTTCGCCGTGGCGAAGAACATTGTAGTTAGCAGCTTTAGATTCCAACATCGAAGGATTTCCACGTCGACATGACTGTCACTAAATACATGAGAAACCAAATAGATCATGTTGTTATAGATGGAAGGCATTCAACCAGCGTGTTAGATATACAATTGTACCGAGGGGCGAATGCAGATTTGGATCATTACTTGTTGCAGCAAAAGTTCGAATCCGTCTAAGTGTGGCGAGAAAGTTTTATCTGACACAGCACAGTACAGGCTGGACGTTGAAAAACTGTAAACACAACAGATGGTAATGGCATACTCCACTCGACTCACTCAACTGCTTGATGAAAGCACTCCTTGTCCCGATGATATAACAGCGCTGTGGCAATACATTGCCTAATCCATGGAAAATGCCGCGAAATCCGTACCCAAACCCATGGTACTACCAAGAATGTCGAAATGCTACTGAAGCCAAGAATGCGGCAGAGCGACTCTGCAATCAGAAGCAACTCAATAGATAAAGGAGAATTAACGGGAGAAATGGAGAGAGGCAAACGTCCACTCCACAGAAAGATAAAGGAAATGGAAATTCGTGAGTGTGAGCGAATTGAGATGTACAGGAGCCAGAATGAAGTCCGAAAATTCTCCGAATTAATCATCAAACCGGTGGCTTTGGTGCAGGCACATCTCCTGCCGAGACAAAGAGGGAAATCTGGTAACTGACACAGACAACGTGCTGAGGATTTGGATGGAAATATTCACATTGCGCCAAATCCTGGAAAAGACCCGAGAAGGAAAAATCAATTATTACCATCTCTTTGTTGACTACAAAGCCACTTTCGATAGCCCTATATGTCTGAGTTTGGAATACCGTGTGATCTCTTTAATATCCTGCTGGGGAAGATTAAACGAGATGCAGATGTAAATAGGTGTGGCACACTACTCACAGGACAACAAACTTACTACTAGTAACTGCAGCCTTTGAAAGAATCAAAAGAGAGCCATTGAAAATGGGTCTGGCAGTAGATGGAGACAAAACGAAATAGATGGAATCAACTCCCAAAACGCCCTGTACAAACGGTCAGATAAAGAAAATTGAGAAAGTTGGGAACCACAACTTTGAAATACTATTTTGAATTAGGTAACCAGTTTAGAAACGAGGCCACCTCTCGATAGACGAAGATTACACTATCCAAGACACTGATACTACCCGAGTTGTTATATGGTTCTGAGGCATGGGTACTTGTGAATGCAGACGGGGTCGTGCTTGTTTTGAGAGAAAGATTCTTGGAGAGAAAGATTCTTCACGATGGTACACACAAACCGTGACGACCAAAACCCCAATGGAAAGATCAAGTGGTGAGAGACAGCTCGATCGAGGCGCTTGGAACGATATTCTACGTTCGGCTAATGGGTCAAATGTTCTGTCATAGCCAATTAAAGTAAGGTAAATTAAAGATTTTTTTAAGACAAAATTTTATTGCTATGTTTCTTACATTTTTCTAGAGAAACATTTCAATGCAATTTTCTCTAAAGACAACATTTCCATGAGATTTTTTTTTTAAAAACCAAATCTTAATGAAAAAAAAATCTAATGACATTTTTTCTTAAGCCAAAAATTAAAAAATATTTCCTTGATACAATATTTTAATGAATTTTATTTTAATTTTTTTACATTTTTGTGAAAAAATGTTGAAAGTTTCTTTAAAGACAACTCGTTAATAACATTTTCTCTAAAAACAATATTTCAATAAGTTTCTCTAAGAAAAACGTCCCTTGCAATTTTTCAATTCAAGCTCGGTGTCTTTCTGTTTTCATACCCTCCACCATAAGATGGGGGGTATACTAATTTCGTCATTCTGTTTGTAACTACTCGAAATATTCGTCTGAGACCCCATAAAGTATATATATTCTTGATCGTCGCGACATTTTATGTCGATCTAGCCATGTCCGTCCGTCTGTCCGTCCGTCCGTCCGTCTGTCTGTCGAAAGCACGCTAACTTCCGAAGGAGTAAAGCTAGCCGCTTGAAATTTCGCACAAATACTTCTTATTAGTGTAGGTCGGTTGATATTGTAAATGGGCCATATCGGTCCATGTTTTGATATAGCTGCCATATAAACCGATCTTGGGTCTTGATTTCTTGAGCCTCTAGAGTGCGCAATTCTTATCCGATTTGAATGAATTTTGGCACGACGTGTTTTGTTATGATACCCAACAACTGTGCCAAGTATGGTTTAAATCGGTTCATAACCTGATATAGCTGCCATATAAACCGATCTTGGGTCTTAACTTCTTGACTTCTTGAGCCTCTAGCGTGCGCAATTCTTATCCGATCAGAATGAAATTTTGCACGACGTGTTTTGTTATGATATCCAACAACTTTGCCAAGTATGGTTCAAATCGGTCCATAACCTGATATAGCTGCCATATAAACCGATCTTGGGTCTTGACTTCTTGAGACTCTAGAGTGCGCAATTCTTATCCGATTGGAATGAAATTTTGCACGACGTGTTTTGTTATTATATCCAACAATTGTGCCAAGTATGGTTCAAATCGGTCAATAACCTGATATAGCTGCCATATACACCGATCTTGGGTCTTGACTTCTTGAGCCTCTAGAGGGCGCAATTCTTATCCGATTTGAATGAATTTTGGCACGACGTGTTTTGTTATGATACCCAACAACTGTGCCAAGTATGGTTTAAATCAGTTCATAACCTGATATAGCTGCCATATAAACCGATCTTGGGTCTTGACTTCTTGAGCCTCTAGAGGGCACAATCCTTATCCGATTTGAATGAGTTTTTGCAAGAACTATTTCGTTATGATACCCAACAACTGTGCCAAGTATGGTTGAAATCGGTTCATAACCTGATATAGCTGCCATATAAACCGATCTGGGATCTTGACTTCTTGACCCCTAGAGGTCGCAATTATTATCCGATATGCCTGAAATTTTGTTCGACGGATCCTCTCATGACCATCAACAAACGTGTTTATTATGTTCTGAATCGGTCTATAGCCCGATACAGATCCCATATAAATCGTTCTCTCTATTTTACTTCGTGAGCCCCAATGGGCGCAATTCTTATACGAATTGGCTGAAATTTTACACAGGTCTCCAACATATAATTTAATTGTGGTCCGAACCGGACCATATCTTGATATCGTTTTAATAGCAGAGCAAGTCTTTTGTTATATCCTTTTTAGCCTAAGAAGAGATGCCGGGAAAACAACTCGATAAACGCGATCCATGGTGGAGGGTATATAAGATTCGGCCCGGCCGAACTTAGCACGCTTTTACTTGTTTTATTTAATTTATTTATAAATATTTTGGTGGAATGTATTTTCAAATCAAAAACAGGATTTTTATGTTCGAAGTATTGATAAATATTAAAAAAAAAAAAAAAAACAAAAAGGCCTCGAAGTTGAATTTAAAACAGCAAAATAGAATAAAACAGTCTACTATAATAATAAGAAAAAAATTTTATTCTTAAAAGTTATACAAATTTAATTTTGTTTTTGTTGAAACATGTCGTATTACTTTGTCCGGAATCGGAGTCGAGGTAATTTTCCCGACTCCGGGCAAAGTTGCCCGACTCCCACTCCGCATCCCTGGTTGATACGACTCTTGGATTACAAGTGCGAGGTTCGTGGGGTCGATTCCCACCAGAGGCTTCAGTCTGACTCTACAGTGGTATCACAATGGACTAAATTTGTCGAAGTTAGTCCAATTAGAAAATAGACTGCCACTCTTACCTTACATATATCGGATAATATATTGGGTTGCCCAAAAAGTAATTGCGGATTTTTCATATAGTCGCCGTTGACAAATTTTTTCACAGCTTGTGACTCTGTAATTGCATTCTTTCTTCTGTCAGTTATCAGCTGTTACTTTTAGCTTGCTTTAGAAAAAAAGTGTAAAAAAAGTATATTTGATTAAAGTTCATTCTAAGTTTTATTAAAAATGCATTTATTGTACTTTCTTTTAAAAAATCCGCAATTACTTTTTGGGCAACCCAATATTATGATCAAAACATTAAATTTTCTGGGCCAGCATTCTGGGTCAGCATTGGATCCAATGAAAGTTATTATTTTGTTTCTAAATTGGGGCGAAATCATTCATAAACACTCAAAATTTCCTTGTTTGGTGGTTCTTGGGCATGGTCAGGTGTAATATAAATTTAAAAAGTTCGTGTCTTAAGTCTTTTCCTATTGTTGCGTTAACTTCAACATTTCCTTGTGTTCAATTGAAAGAAGTCATCCTTTCATATTTTTTACTAGAAATATATGTATGTATATACATATGCCACGAAACCCCATCACCTGTTCCCACACCACACCACATCCCATTAACAGATTACAATTAATGCTCAATAAAGGAGAAATAACAATTAATAACAATTTCAACACTCTCTTTCGAAGACAATGGCAACCACAGCCGCATGACTTTTCAGCAAGTCTGTGGGATCACATTTATTATCGGACTACGGCATGACACACAAACATCAGCAAGAGACGTTTTTTGAATCGTAATTATCAAAACGTTGGGGCTGCCGACACCGCCGCCTCGTCGCTTTAATGATACATGAAATAAAATTAACAAAAGAAAGGAACAAAGTGGTCCGGATTGAGAGAAGGGATAAGCTGCAAAGAGTGAGCTCCACCAGCAATAGCAAATGATACAAAACGCGATATAACAACAATGCTTTTGTTTTTGAAAAAAATGCAATGTCACTACATACATGACTTTGTTGCTGTTGCTGATGTCTGTCATGATGTTGTAAGTAGCAATTATTATTGCTTTAGACTCTTGGCTTTTGTGTAGTTTGTTTATTGTTCGTGGTGGTCATTTGTTGTTTATGTTTTTGTTTCTGTCAAGTTCATTGGGGGCAGTTTTAATGTTGTCGTCGTTGTTTTTTGGTGAATTGTCCGTTGGAGTCCCAACACTCCAGGTGTCCATCAACACTGCTATCGGCAAACAGGCACCATCGCATCAGATAATGAGAGCTTCAGGGCTTCTGATGTTGCAAAATGGGGATAAAATGATGTTGCATGATGGAAAAGTTCTTTCTTATGTTGAGCGAGTGCATAATGCATATGGATGGGCATCAATTTTGGTGTGAGGAAAACCAAAATGTGAAGAAGAAATTTCTCTTTAACATGGCTGAAAGAGTTCACGGTGTCTTGTATTATTAAAACAGATTTATATACATAACAAAGTAACTAACTCAACTACTTCAAGTTCATACAAACTGAGATGATTTTTATGAATTTTAAGCATACCAAAGCATACCAAATTTCTGTTTCTGAGTTATTATAAACAAACTAAATCTCGGCTAAATCGCCCCACCCATCTCCTAGATTTGGAGTTTTTAAAAATAGGGTCAGGGGAGGGTCTACCCATTACTCTCTTGGCTTTGGCACCTCAGACATCAAAGAATAAATTTTTATATCAGCTTTTTACTCTACTTTTAAGTACGTTTCATTTGAAATCCACATTGTCTCAATCGGTAAATATGTTCTGCTGGGGGATATTGGGGTGTGGGGAAGACCCTCAGCCACCAAGGAATAGAGTTTATGTCAGATTTTTACTCTACTTTAAAACACCTTTCATTAGATACACATCTTGCCCAATGCTTTAAAAGAGTTCTGTTGTTTGGTGTTTTTGGGGGGTGGGAACCCCCCAGCACTTAGGGTGACATTTTTATTCTAAGCTCTTACTTTACTCAAAAATATCTTTCATTTGATGCCCATATTGTCCCAATCGGCAAATATGTCCGCTCGGGTGAATTTTGGGATGGGACGTCCCCCAGATTATTTGAACCGAACATTTCATACCAATTTGAGGTATGCATAATTTAGATTGAATTGGTCCACCCATCTTCGAGGTCTAGCGTTTTTGAAAATTGTGGAAAGAGGGAGGGTCAGCCTCCCGTCGAATATCAACAAATGTACTACAAAGGGACCTCAAATTCAACCATCTGTGAAAAATTCATGAAAATCGGTTCAGCCGATTTTGCGTCTATAAGGAACAGACGAACAAAGCGCCACACAATTTAATTTTTATATAAATCAAATTTCTTTAAATTAAATTTCAAAGTTCTAGCTCCATCCATCTACTCTGTACAAACCTCACACATTTCGTACCTTTTTGGTACTTTTACTAATACCTAAATGTACAAGTTTCCAAAAACTCTTACAGTTACCCTACTAAGGTTACCATAGTGTACCTAAGTTCGAAAATTCAGAGTTCTAGTTCAATTTATAAAGGAAATACCAAATAGTATCAATTGCGATACTAAACGTACTATTTCTCCCGCTTCCGTACCTAAACATGCGAATATCACCAAATCCAGTCTTATCCCATGCCTATGACCCAAGACCCAAAATTTATAGTCAAGGTGTTCTTGTATCCCGTGCGTTTGAGTACATATACAATATATACGAATAAAAAGATCTTCTAGTTGCCCAATATATTCTTTCAAGGTGCCAATTACACCACAATTTTTACGTTTTCTTCCACATGTCATGCATGCATTTTTGTCAAGACTGCGATAATGTTTGTCAAAATGCTTAATTTTAGTAGTCCCCTTTCGTTGTAGGCGAAAATAAGCTATTTTGTACTATTTTGCACCCATTATATATTTCTTCTCTACCTGCATGAAAAATTTCAGACCTCTTGCATGATCTGTAAAGAATGTACAAAATGTTACCAAACTTTACTAGTTGTGAGTGAGGAGATTATTTAGTTGCCCATCTTATTTTTCCTATTTGTATCTACGTGCCAAATTTCAGACCTATAGCTCCATTTGTATAGAAAGTACCAAATAGTATCAATTTTGGTACCATAATGCATGAATTTTTAATAGATCATTTAGCCACCAATCATATATTTCTTAGTTGTACCTACATGCAAAATTTCAGACCTCTAGCTCATTCTGTAAAGATAGTACCAAATGGTACCAGATCGGTCTATATAGCAGCTATATCCAAATATGGACCGTTTTGGCCCATTCAAGAACTTAACCAGAGTGCAGCAAAAAGACGTATCTGTGCCCAATTTCAGCTCAATATCTCAATTTTTGAAGGCCGTAGAGTGATTACAACAGACGGACAGACACACGGGCATCGTTAAATTGTCTTAGAGTTTTACGACGATCCGAAATATGTATACTTTGTAGGGTCGGAAATTGATATTTCGATGTACTGCAAACGGAATGACTAAATGAATATACCCCCTATCCTACGGTGGTGGGTATAGAAATTGTACTCAATTGTCTGCATGACCTTACCTTATAAGTGCATCCTGATCATTATTTAGGTGAGGGTGTTGTTGGGGTGCGATGTGCGTTGCATTTGTAATTTTGTTGTTGTTTGTATGTATATCTATTGGGAGCCTGCACAAAAAGAAAACAAGTAAAAGCGAGCTAAATTCGGCCGAGCCAAATCTTATATACCCTCCACCATTGATCGCATTTGGCGAGTTCTTTTCCCGGTGTCTCTTTTTAGGCAAACAAAGGAAAGGAAACGATAAAAGAACATAATTGCTATGCTATTGGAGCTATGTCCGTTATGGTCCGATTCGGACCATTATTGAGTGAATGTTGGAGACCATAGTAGAAGTCATTGTCTAAAATTTCAGCCAAATCGAATAAGAATTGGGCCTTTTAGGGGGTAAAATAGGGAGATAGTATTATTGGGGAGCTGTATTAGGCTATAGACCGATTCAGACCATATTTGACACGTATTTTAAAGGTCATAGAAGAAGTCGTTGTACAAAATTTCACCCAAATCTGATAACAATTGCGCCCTCTAGCGGCTCAAGAAGTCAAGACCCCAGATCGGTTTATATGGCAGCTTTATCAGGTTATGCATCGATTTCGCCCATACATGGCACATTTATTGAAAATCATAAAAAAACACCTCAAGTAAAATTTCAGCCAAATCGGATAGAATTGTGCCAACCAGCGGCTCAAGAAGGCAAGATCCCAGATCGGTTTATATGGCAGCTATATCAAAACGTTGACCAATACGTTGACCAAACGTTGACCATTTACAATCCCAACCGACCTACACTAATAAGAAGTATTTGTGCAAAATTGCATGCGCCTAGCTTTACTTAGCGTGCTTTCGACAGACAGATGGACATGACTAGTTTGACTTAAAATGTCATGACGATCAAGAATATATATACTTTATGGGGTCTTAGACGAAAATTGCGAGGAGTTACAAACAGAATGATCAAATTAATATGCCCCCATCCTATGGTGGAGGGTATAAAAAGATAGGCGATTATGAATGATTCTGCTAATTCAAAGTAACTAATTGTGAGGAACTACTATGCTCTCAATGGTGCATACTGGTAGACAGTTTAAAAAAGTAGGGGAGAGGATGCAGTATTTTGCAATTTGTGATGGGCTCATATCTTTATTATGTAAAAATGTAATCTATTGTTTTGAAATGTTCGCAGTGAATATTGAATTAAAACGGGGTATGTGGTAGGACGCCTTTTCACGATTATACCCAAAAAGTACATGTCCGTTTGGGGTTGTTAGAAGTAATGTGACGAAAGGCGTGCTCAAAGCAATATGGGGTCTCAAATGGAAGGAAATATTTCGTCATGTGCCTGGGGGTCATCCCAGCCTCTAAAACCAACGATCACTATAAGGTATCACTCAATTGCGAGAATTTTAGAAGTATGGTAGCAATCAAACATTAAAATATGGATTCATCTTTCAGAGAGCCTTTACCTCAAAAAGGCTCAAGATATTTGAGAGTGGTGCACGAATTTGATATCCAACGTTTTGGGCCATGTATCTCAAGGATCGTCAATCTTACGTACATTTTTGGTTTGAAAGCTTATATATGATTTTAATGAATAATTTGTTTTAGGAAATTTGATACAATTGAGTTTTGAAACTCAAAAAATTAAAAGATAAAGTGCGAAGTTGTTATTATCGGACCTAACCTCTACCCAGAGTTACCACCATCAATATAGTTTGGCACAAGCCCGAAGTTGCCTTTTTCAAGCCTAGGCACAGCCAAAATTTAAAACCACATATCTGTTTGACATAAATCCCACGAAGTTGATATAAGGTCCCACGAAGAAACAACTGGCCTGAAGTTAGTCACCTTTTGGCCTGAGTCTTGCACCGCAACCTACATCACCAACATCTAGTTTTAGAAAACCATTTTGACGCTTTTGTACGAGGTCATTGTAATTGGAATCGATCTAATATATTACTAGCCATATGGTTGCCAATCCATGCAACAAGCAGCATAAATTACTCCAACCATTGTGCCTGCATTTCAGCGGTCAATTAAGATTTCGACACCCTACTGAATATACCCGGCATTACCTTAATTCCATCATACTGGAAGTTCAAAGGCTTCTAGATTTACAATTACAGTGAAAATACCTAATAAAAATAGTTCCTCAAGCTCATGATTTAAGACAGAAGCAACAAAAAATATACACTGAATCACTGAGATTGCGCACAACAAGCTGAAACTATATAAAATTTGAATTTATTTAAATTTTATACTATGCTAGATATTTATCTTTGCAAGATTCTCTTTTCCCCATATAGCTTAAAACATTAACCACAGCACAAATCATGTCGGAGGCCTTCATTATGACCTGTATAATATGGTAAGTGCATGAGAACCCAACAAACACGTTTTTTCAAAGATCTTGCAATGCTAATTTACTTAATCCATTAACGTCTGGCCCTTGATTTCCTTGTCCGATTTTGATGAAATTTCATTATATTCATAAGAGCATTTATATTGACGTAGTAATTTTATATTTTTTTCCAAACTATTTTTGAAAAAATTAAAAAACAAATTCTTTTTATTTCCTAAGCCACTATGGTTTTACAAAAAAAAAAAAAAAAAAAAAAAAAAAACATTTCTTAATCAAATATTTACGGAAGAAAAGTGAATTTTAATGACTTTGACGTAAAATCGCACCTGCTGTCAAAAATAGTAGACTTATCGCCATAAATTGGTTTTCTTTTAATATAGTTGTTTGATGGTTAAAACCGTTTTCCGAAATCTCAATCCTAAGAATTTTTAGAAAATTTGTTGTTTGTTTTTTTTGGATACAAAAAATTGCCGACTTTTAACAAGCCAATTTTCTTCCAAAACATGACCTTATATGATGGGAGTTTTTTTTTAATATTTCATTTGTCTGGTTTATGCTAATGCAAATTTTCGTAAGGATACCTCTTTCTTAACACGAGATAGAATTTTTCTAAGACATATCTATTCTTGGTATTTCTACCCATTTGTCGTTAATGGTTTAAGAGAGAATTATGAGAAATCATATGCAAGTGCAGTATTCTTATAAAATAGCTACCTATAAATTTTTTTTTTGTATTCTTAACATGAATGCATCAAAACCGTGAAAAATGATTGATGTTTTTTGATAAAAGACATTAAAAAAAAGATTTCTGCTCCAATCCAATCTGTAAGTGTAGTTAAAAATTAAATGCTAATTGTTAGTAGAATAAATAAATTCTTCGATTAATTTATCTTTAACAAGTAAAAGCGTGCTAAGTTCGGCGGGGCCCAATTTTATATACCCTCCACCATGGATCGCATTTGTCAATATCTCGAAATGACTTTTTCAATATATATAAGAGCTGTATCAAGTTATTCATCAATATGAATCAATAGAAGTCATAGAAAAATACCACCTCCAAAATGTCAGCTAAATCGAGTAAAAATTGTGCCCTCCAGTGGTTCAGAGGGTTAAATTAGGAGATCGATTTATACGGCAGCTATATAAGGTTATCAACCGATTTAGACCATACTAAGCACCAAACACTACGCCCAAAATTTCAGTCAAATCGGATAAGAATTACGTCCTCTAGAGGCTCAAGAAGACCCAAGACCTGTTAATATGGCAGCCAGGGACGTAGCCAGGATTTTATTTTGGGAGGGAGTGGGGCACCCCACATTTTTTCAAATCGAAATTTGCCAAAACTCTTCTGTAACTGTGGAATCGGTAAAGATACCTCAAACATTTTTTTGAAGTTTGTGGTCGCTATTGGGAGAAAGAACTGACAAATCGGCGGTGACATTTGGTCATAAAGTCAGAGCTGAATTGTGCACTGATTGCCAACACACTATTAATAGACCGATCCTAATCTTTCAAAGCCTTCAAAGTGTTATTGTCTTTGCGAATATCTTAGTTTTATAGTGAAAGTGTCAGACTAGAATGAAAGTCGCCAGATTTGTGTTAGTATCGTGCTTACATCGTAGACACGTTTTTGCGGTATATACAGTATCAGGCCCTTAAAGCCTCCACTCCTAATATGGCCGATGAGCTATTGGGTTGCCCAAAAAGTAATTGCGCATTTTTCATATAGTCGGCGTTCACAAATTTTTCACAGCTTGTGACTCTGTAATTGCATTCTTTCTTCTGTCAGTTATCAGCTGTTACTTTTAGATTGCTTTAGAAAAAAAGTTTAAAAAAAGTATATTTGATTAAAGTTCATTCTAAGTTTAATTAAAAATGCATTTACTTTCTTTTAAAAAATCCGCAATTACTTTTTGGGCAACCCAATATTATAACCAAATGACGAAACGCGTCCCATAGTGGTTGGTGTGTGTTGTGATCTCTGGCTTTCTTTTTCCATTGCCAAAATTTTCGATCGGTGAGCTCGTCTCGAAAGGAAAACAAAACAAAAAGTTACTAATTATTCTTTGGAATAGTTTTTCAGACTAAATGTTGGTACTATATTCGCTTTTCGCGATATTTTTCGTCAATTTCTATTTTTAGATACTAGATTTTAAAGCAAAAAAACTTGCTGATTTCATTCGGTAAGACATTGCCTCAATACCTTTGGTAAAACTTTAATAAAATTGTTATTTTATCATTGTTATTTTCGTAATGTTTCAAAAAAAGTAGTCTATACGACCAGTTATGGAATGCACTTTTTCATCTTTTTTAGCAGCTTGTATAATATATACTTCTTTACAAAACTGTCAGCATTTTTTGTTATGACTTTTTTCATTAATAAAACTAACTTAGTTTTAAGGAATTTAAGTTTTTTATGTTTAATGGTGTCGAATGACGATCACAATAATCCTAATTTAAAATTTTTTAACGCGAACTCTCCAAAGTAGATAACAACTTCTTGCCAAAAAATTATTGATAAATTGGTGCTTTTCCTTAAAGGTGTATGTGTGTACAATCTATTTTGTCTATCCTTGAATATGTGTGAGTCTGTTGTGGCATGTTTTGTGGGTTTTAAAAAGGTTTTATGGGATACCTTTAAATACAAATTTTTATGACCTTTAAAGGTCAGGCAAAATTGTGTGTTTCTGTATGAGTGTTTTTCCGCTGCACACCGCAGGTCAAGAGGATGTTTGTGTGGATTTTATGGGGCCATACGTTTAAAGTCATTGTGTTTTGCTTTTGGTGTAAGGAGAAATTATGGCTTGCTTTCGTATTTATCAGAAGCTGAGTTGCGATCGAGCTCAGGCTCGAGGCCGCCCTCGAATTTCATTAACATTTTTTTTTAAAATGACAACTGAAAAAGACAACACATTGCTGAGGCCAGGGCCGTCTGAAAATTATTTTTCTTAAGGACAAAATTGTAGTGAAATTCTTAGCAAAAACAAACTTTTAATGAAAATTTTCTAAAGACAAAATTTCAGCGTAGCATTCTCTAATGACAAAACTTTAGCACTGGGCGGGCCCTCCTCTAAATTATCTTTTCTTCAGACAATAAATTCATTAATTTTTTTCTAAAGACAAAATTTTACAAAAAAAAATTCAGTAAAATTTTTTCTTAAGACTAAATTTTAATGAATTTTTTAAGGATAAAATTTCAGCGAAAAGATAGCTGGATTTAGTGGTTTTGGCACTTGTTGTCAAGTGTTATTTTATGCCATATTCAATAGTTGCCATAGATTTATTTTTTTCATACCCTCCACCATAGGATAGGAGTATACTAATTACGTCATTCTGTTTTTAACACCTCGAAATATGCGTCTGAAACCCCATAAAGTATAAATGTTCTCGATCGTCATGTCATTTTAAGTCGATCTAGTCCGTCCGTCTGTGTGTCGAAAGCATGCTATTTTTCGAAGGAGTAAATCTAAAGCCGCTTGAAATTTTACACAAATACTTTCTATTAGTGTTGTTCAGTTGGAATTCGGTCTATGTTTTCAAATAGCTGCCATATAAACCGATCTTGGGTCTTGACTTCTTGAGCCTCTAGAGCGCTCAATTCTCGTCTGCATTAACTGAAATTTTGCAAGTAGTGTTTTGTTATCACTTCCAATAACTGTGCTAAGTATGATTCAAATCTGGTATAGCTGTCATATAAACCGATTTTTGATCATGACTTCTTGAGCCAATAGAGAGCGCAGTTCTCATCAGATTTGGCTGAAATTTTGCATGAAATGTTTTGTTATGACTTCCAATAACTGTGCTAAGTATGGCGTAAATCGGTATAGATCTGTGATCTTGACTTCTTGAGCTTCCAGAGGGCGCAATTCTCATCCGAGTTGACAGAAATTTTGTACAACGGCATCTTTCATGACCTTCAACATACGTGTCTAATATGGTCTGAATCGATCAATAGCTTGATACAGCTCCCATATAAACCTATATCCCGATTTTGCTTCTTGAGCCTCTACAAGGCGCAATTCTTATTCGAATGAACTGAAATATTACAAAATGACTTCTACAATGTTCAGCATTCATTTATGGTCCGAATCGGACTATAACTTGATATAGCTCCAATAGCATAACAGTTCTTATTCAATATTCTTTGTTTGCCTAAAAAGAGATACCGCGAATATAACTCGAAAAATTCGATCCATGGTGGAGGGTATATAAGATTCGACCCCGCCGAACTTAGCACATTCTTAATTGTTTATATAGAAACCATCAAATCCAACAAGACATTAGAACGGATTCCAGAAATCTCACAGAAATCTCGTATTTTATGAGTTAATGCAATTTTTTTTAAAGACCGAATCACAATGCAATTTTTTCGAAAGATAACATTTTTGTGAAAAGTTATAAGGAGTTTCTCTAAGTCAACATCTTCATGGAATTTTCTTGCCAAACATTTTTTTTTAAATTGTTCCGAAAGTCAATCAATTAACAAAATTTTTTCTATGACATAATTGTATATGAATTTTCTCTTAATTCTCGGTTTATTTCATTTGATATTTTATCTGTAGAAAAAATGCTATTTAGAAATGTCTTTAAATGAAATATTTTGCTTGTTATATTGGGTTGCCCAAAAAGTAATTGCGGAATTTTTAAAAGAAAGTAAATGCATTTTTAATAAAACTTAGAATGAACTTTAATCAAATATACTTTTTTTAAACTTTTTTTCTAAAGCAAGCTAAAAGAACAGCTGATAACTGACAGAAGAAAGAATGCAATTACAGAGTCACAAGCTGTGAAAAAAAATTGTCAACGCCGACTATATGAAAAATCCGCAATTACTTTTGGGCAACCCAATATATCCAAATCTGACCCTATCAGGGCCAAATTGAAGAAAGATGTCTAAGGGCCTAAGATAACTCACTGTCCCAAATTTCATCAAAATCGGATAATAAATGTGGCTTTTATGGGCCTATGACCCTAAATCGGAGGACCGGTCTATATGGCAGCTATATCCAAATCTGGACCGATCTGAGCCAAATTTACGAAGCATGTCGAAGGGCCTAAGACAACTCACTGTCCCAAATTTCATCAAAATCGGATAATAAATGTGGCTTTCATGGGCCTAAGACCTTAAATCGGCGGATCGTTCTATATGGGGGCTATATCAAGATATAGTCCGATATAGCCCATCTTCGAATTTAATTTAAGCTTATGGACAAAAAAGGAATATGTGCAAAGTTTCAGCTCAATATTCTTATTTTTAAAGATTGTAGCGTGATTTCAACAGACAGACGGACGGACATGTCTAGATCGTCTAAGATTTTTACGCTGATCAAGAATATATATACTTTATAGATTCGGAATATCGATATGTTGCAAAAGGAATGAGAAAATGAATATACACCCATCCTTCGGTGGTGGGTATAAAAATGGATATGGTTACTCTGGTATCTACTTAAAATTTCGTACAGGTACTGCTAATTGGTTTAGGTTGTTGGGGATTGGAAAGTAAATCTTTGGGGATCCTATATATAGAAATTGGTCTTTCAACTTGATTTCGTGGGCCACTAGGCGCCGCAATTATTATTTAATTTGGCATGAAGTGTTTTTTCATGACTTCTAATATCTGTGTATGGCTTAAATCGATCTATGATCTGATATAACTGTCATATAAACTGATCTCTCGATAAGTCTTTTACAGTACATTTTTGGTAGAATCCATGATGATGGGTTCCAAACATTCGACGCGGCCGAACTTAAGCTGGCATTAGATGATAAGACATGTCATATGAGCTGTCACTTTCTGTATTCATAACACTTGCCTTATGTACATCAAATACGAATAGAGTCCGCTCTAATCAGCATGTATTCTCATATGTATTGTACTTTTTTTGTAGACATGTACATACATGTATGTTCGATGAAATTAAAGCTCGATTTAATCGAAAAGTTGCATATTTATTCCATAATCCATTTGTCATATTCTGGTGAAATGAAAACTTTTAACTTTGAGTTGTTCCGTGGCCCTTTCCTCCCCAATAGTATATGAACTATTTGCAATTTGTTTGTTATTAAGATAGGTTTCCGTAGTTTTAGCAAATTTCCATAAAAAAGAAAAACATTTTCATAAAACGTTATCAAATTTGTATGCCATCTTTGTGTAAATTTTTTACTACATAATACGATACCCTTTTTTCAGAGTACTTTAAATAAAAAAATTAATTATCTGAATATATTGGAAGGTTAAGATCTTTTGAAGACGTTTCTTACGAAAAAGGCATGGTACATTAGGTCAAGGAATCTCTGTAGTGGGGATACTATGAAGCATTAATCGCTCGTAGGATATAGACTTGAAACATCTATGAGGCAAAACATTAACTTATAGCATTCGGCTATTTCCATTAATTTCACCTTCAAATCATTGTTTTTATAAGGGATATGAATTATTCCAAATTTATTCGTTGTTTTTCCAATTTCGTTCATTTGATATTGTTTTGATTTATTTGCAAGGGGTTCTGCAATAATTGATGTAGTATCAACAGTCCCTAGATAGTGAAGGACTCGAACCCCCCAAAAATGAGTGTTGCTAGAGACTCAATGGCTTCCGTCGTACTTTATCTTGACAGGATCCCAGATGTTTTCTAGCAGACACAAAGTCACATCCTGGGCTTCGTTTAGCTCGTGTATAATGCCGTGCATTTGACATTTGTTCTAAGAATAGAAAAAAAAAAACAATTAAAAAAAAAAATTAATTAGGCCCTTTTATATTAAGCCAATGAAAACTTCAATGCAATGAAAACTTATTTGCTTAAATACCCTAACGCGCATGTTCTATTTGCAGATCATCATCGCCATAGCACAGCGTATGACTGATGATGACAATGACCACCCAAAAGGCGACATAAGTACGTTTTGTTGAAAACCTCTAGCGACTTAATGAAACTTAATCCGTTGCAGTGGAATGGAAAATAAATCCCATCTTTGTACCACCTCTAATCCAGCCTTGTGATTCGGCTTTGCTACTCATCCTTACAGACAACACTACAGATCCTTTACCCTGCTGTTCACTTTATATCGATATGTAGATGAATGCATGGACTCAATGGTATTCGCCGCCGAACAAAAAAGTTTAATAATCGCAAATAGACTTTTTATCATTGGCAATGTTGCAAATGGCAATGCAGCTGAGACCATTGCTGCGGCTGCCACCACAAATGCAACCTGAGATGGATGTGGACGGCAAAACTTTAAGAGTTGTAAAAGCCTGGAACTCGATCAACAAAGATGCTGCTCCGTACTGCCGTTCGTCCGTCCGTCCGTTTGTCAGTCAGTCTGTCGTCGGTATCACCAGATAGAAACTGACTAAGCGTTTAATTTTAAAAACATTCGTTGTTGTTGTTGGTGGTGTTGCTGTTGCCCTGCCGTTTGATATGTAGTTGATGGCTGCTTTATATATACATATATATTTTCTTTAAACACACACAAAACGCTAATCTTACAAATTCAAAGAAAAAAAAAATTAAAATGAAGATAAAAGCCTAAACTCAGTCAGGCAAGAGAGCATACAACAGGCTTCACTGGCCAACTGCTACACTTGTCTACAATCAATTTTACAGCATTTGTTCATCATTTTAAACTCCGCAAACTTGAAATCAAACAACATTGGATTTAAAGGATTTAAATCTTCATCAATAGCAGTGCGTTGATTTCAGCCGGGTCGAATCTTAAATACCCTTCACCATGGATCTCATATAGTACGATTTTAATGACTTTTACATAATAAGGTTCAACCAGGGCAGCGGAGTCTGGCAGTTTAAACACGACGCTACACTTCTCTACACTTCTCGTTGGCTGTTGCATATGGGTCAATTGGTTGACATTGATTTTAAACTATACCACTAACAAAAATTTAAAATACTCAAAAATAGTTTCGTTCTACATATCTGAGGTGCTCAATGAATCAACTTATTCGAAAATTTATCTCATTAAGAAAATGGTGCAAATTTAATTTTTTTTTAATATAGAAAAGCTTAAAGTAAAATTTTCGCAAAAAAAATATTTGTCCTACGAGAAAAGAATTTATTAAAATGTATCCAAATTTAACCTAATTTCAATGAAATTTTTTCCAAGCATAACATTTAAAAAGTTTTTCCAAACCAAAGCTTCAAGTTTTGTTAAGACAAAGTGTTAATACAATTTTTTTTAAAGATTTTTTTCAATAAAATCTTTTTAAAGACAAACCAAAAATTCTGTAATTACAAAATTTCAAGGACATTTTAAAATACTATTGATATTTTGTCGAAGACAAAATTTTGATGAAATTTTTTCTAAAGATAAAATTTAAATGTTTTCTGATACAGAATTTTAATGAACTGTTTTATTAAGACAACATTTTAATAGCATCATTGCTTAACACAAAATTTTCATAAAACTTTTTACACTCAAAAAAAAGTGAACCCAAGTGGATGAAAATTACTAAATTATAATAAAGTTGACCGTGATGTGGCGCTTAAGAGTTTTTCTGTCCCAGTTGGTATACACAATTCGATATTTTAGGTTTATGCGAGTGAACTGAAACATAGTTGAAATTTTAGAAATGTTCAAGAATTTGGTATATCTGAACTCAATTTCAGCGTGTTTTTAACATAATTATAACGAAAATTCTTATGCGTTTTAATAACATTTAATAAAAAATTATCGTACGATAACCCTTAATTACTTAGACATAAATTTGGCTATAGTGATGTTTTTCTTTAAAATTATTATTGTTTTTCTGTTTTATGAAAATTAATTTCAACGTATCAGTCATAAGGAGAATAAATAAAAGTAAGACTTTAATTGCGTCAGATAGTAAATAACTTGTTCCCATGAGTACTTTACGCAAAGTTTATATATTGTTAAAAATTAAAAATATATATATTATTTTATTTGGAAATATGTAATTGTTTTACTTGTAAAGGTTTTGCTGAACAAATAAAGCGAATTTTTGAATAATATAATTTGATAAATCAAATCGTATATATAAAAATCAATTTGTGTTTGTTTGTAGGTTTGTTTGTATGTTTGTGTGTTCCTTATAGACTCAGAAATGGCTGAACCGATTTTCTTGAAATTTTCACAGATGGTACATATTGATCCCGTGGTGAAAATAGGGTACTACATTTTCTGATCTCTGAAGGGGAGACGGACCCTCCCCCTTACCATAATTTTCAGAAACGCTAGATCTCGGAGATGGGTGGTGCGGTTTAAGCGAAATTTTGTGTGCTCTCATATAGTACCCTAAAAATAAAAATTTTGTATCCAAATTTCGGATGGGATACCTAGGAAGGTTGCCCCACCCTAAAACCTACCAAACATATATTTACACCAATCATGACAATATGGGACTCAAATGAAAGATATTTAGGATAAGAAAACGTATCTGATATCCAATCGTCGGACCAAGTGCTAGGGGGACCACCCCAAGCCCCAAAACACCCCTAAATCGGACATATTTACCGACCATGGCAATATGGGACTCAAATGAAAGGTATTTGCGAGAAGAATACGAATCTCCAAATCCAAATGTGGGACCACGTTTCTGGGGGTCCACCCCTTTCCCAAAACACACCTCAAACAGGACTTATTTACTGACCATGGGAATATGGGGCTTAAATAAAAGGTATTTTAATGCAGAATACGAATCTGGTATCCAAATATGGGACCAAGTGTTTGGTGGGCCGCCTCTCACCAAAAACATCCCCCAAAGGAGACAAATTTACGACCATTGCAATATGGGGCTCAAATGAAAGGTCTTTGGGAGTAAAGCACGAAAAGTGCCTATGGGGCCACCCCACCCCCACCCCGACATTTAAGAATGAAGTACACCTTACATGCAAACTTAAATTCGTAGACCAATAAAGATTATATGGAATTCACATAAAGGCACTTATATTGTTAAACTGTTAGTCAAGCGGTATACTATTTTTGTAGCATGGTATTTCACTAAAAGATCTTTAATTGTCGCAAATAAATATTCCAAGGAAACTTTTGTTTCATATAAAGTAAAAGAAGGCGCAGCGGAGCGGGCCTGGGTCAGCTAGTACACCTAATATAAACCGATCTCCCTATTGGACTTCTTGAGCCCTAACAAGCCGCAATTTTTGTCCGATTTGGCTGAAATTTAGCGTGCAGTGCTCTGTTACGACTTCTAACAATTGTGCCAAATACGTTCCAAATCAGTCTATAACCTAATATTGCTTCCATGTAAACCGATCTCTCGATCATCCTTGTTCGGTTCCAAGAGCATTAAATTTTGCTGGTTTGACAGAAGTATGGCATGCACAATAAAATTTTGCCCTACAAATAAATTTATTTTGGCTGAAATTTTCCACGTAGTGTTCTCTTATGTCTTCCAAAAACTGTGCCTAGCACGATCTAAATAGGTCCATAACCTGATATAGCTTCCATATAAACCGATCTCCCTATTGGACTTCTTGAGCCCTTATAAGCCGCAATTTTTGTCCGATTTGGCTGAAATTTTGCATGCAGTGCTCTGTTAACAACTGTGCCAAATACGGTCCAAATCGGTCTATAACCTGATATAGCTTCCATATAAACCGATCACCTGATTTGACATCTTGAACCCTTACAAGCCGCAATTTTTGTCCGATTTGGCTAAATTTTTCACGTGGTATTCCGTAATGACTTCTAACAATTGTGCCAAGTACGGTCCAAATCGGTCTATAACTTGATATAGCTCATATATAAACCGATCTCCATATTGGACATCTTGAGCCCTTACAAACCACAATTTTTGTCCGATTTGGCTGAAATTTTGCATGCAGTGCTCTGTTAACAACTGTGCCAAATACGGTCCAAATCGGTCTATAACCTGATATAGCTTCCATGTAAACGAATCTCGCAATCATCCTTGTTCGGTTCCTAGAACTTTAGTTTTTTGCTGTTTTGACAGAAGTTTGGTACGTAGAATAAAATTATGCCCTTCAACTAATTTTTTTTTTATATAAACTTTTTGAGGAATCCATGGTGGTTGGTGGGTTCGCAAGATTCGGCCGGCCGAACTAAGAACGCGTTTACTTGTTTAAATTTAAGAGAAAACCACAAATAAATAGAAAAACCTACGCATACGTGTATATAATGATAGACAACACATATCATCATCACCATCTTCATCTTCCAAACAAAAAAAAAAAAACACAAATTTGTCTGCCATTTTTCGACAACAAATTGTCAATTATTCTACTGAAATCCTGTTATAAAGTATTAAATTATGAATATTGTGATCATCGTTAACCATTGACTGCGCATAACTGAATGTTTTTATACACCACACCACCACCATGGTACAGGGTATTATAACTTTGTGCATTTGATTGAAATCTAAGAGGGAGAATAGCTGCACCCATTGGTAAGTATACCGATCGGCTTAGAATCACTTCATGATTCCATTTAGCTATATACATTGCATTTGTTTTGTCATAAAATTTTACATAAGTAACTTTTTTGGCCCAAGAACGAAAGCTATTGATTTAGAACTATAGCACATTAGATTTAGATATAGCTGCCGTCCATATGTATCGTCCGATTTTCACTTCTAGAGCTTATGCAAACGCATTATCACTCGATAACCGATACACATGAAACAAAGGTTTCCTATGACATCCGGCATTGCTGTTGGGTTTCATAAAAATTGGTTTATATTCAGATTCTGATAAAATTTTGAAGTGAGGTTTGTTTCTCTTATGACTATTCTGGTCACTGGTAAATTTCATAGAAATCTGTTCAGATTTAGATATAGCTACATTATATATGGTGTAGGGTATCAAAAGGTCGGATTCGCCTGACTCAAGCCCGTCCTTACATCTTTCTCATTTAAGCACGAGGTCATTCTGTATTTTTTATTTAATTTGTTTATTGATATTTTGAATTCCTATGAAATGCATTTTCAAGATATGATATATCTAAGTGAACAAGAAAACACAATTTCCATATAGGACATATCGAAAAATAATTCAAATTAAAAACGGAAAGACCTCGAACTTGAATTGAAAATGGCAAAATGAAATACCAAATTCTGGTATAAAAATATCGACATTTTATTTTTGTTATTCTAAAACAAGCAAGGCAAGGCAAAAGTCGGGTGATGTCGACTATAAAATACTCTACAGCTACCCATTAGTGGAAATTGGGAGAAATATCTAATTCTAAACGGAATTTGATAGACTTCGGTGAAGGTTTTCAGAAGGGTATAAAACAATCCGTATTAAATTTGGAGTAAATATGTTAAAAATTGTTCCAATTACGCTCTATATGCGAAAATAGGTTTATGTTTATATGAATACTAGCTGACCCGGGCCCGCTCCGCTGCGCCTTCTTTTACTTTATATGAAACAAAAGTTTCCTTGGAATATTTATTTTCGACAATTAAAGAGCTTTTAGTGAAATACCATGCTACGAAAATAGTATATCGCTTGACTAACAATTAAACAATATAAGTTCCTTTGTCAGAATCCCATATGATTTTTATTGGTCTACGAATTTAAGTTTGGATGTAAAGTGTACTCCATTTTTTAAATACTATATTTCGGCCCTCTCATGATATCTGATTTAGGGGTGTTGTCGGGGGTGAGGTGGTCCTCCTAGCACTTGGTTCGACAAATGGACATCAGATACGTTTTCTTATCCTAAATACCTTTCATTTGAGTCCCATATTGTCGTGATTGGTCTAAATATATGCTTGGTAGGTTTTAGGGTGGGGCGACCCTCCATTATTTTTTTCTAAAGCAAGCTAAAAGTAACAGCTGATAACTGACAGAAGAAAGAATGCAATTACAGAGTCACAAGTCAAAATAAGTACAAATATTACGAACTTAAGGCTGATTTTTAAGATGTATAGGAAAGTTTTTCAAAAAAAAAAAAACAAGTAAAAAGGCGTTAAGTTCGGCCGGGCCGAACTTTGGATACCCACCACCTCGGGTATATATGTAAACCACCTTTCATCAAAATTCGGTGAAAATTTCATACCATAGACAATAAATGCGTCTTTATGGCCCAAAAACCTAAAACCTAGATATCGGTCTATATGGCAGCTATATCTAAATTTGAACCGATCTGTGCGATATTGCAGATGTATGTCAAGGGGCTTAACTTAACTCACTGTCCCAAATTTCGGCGACATCGGACAATAAATGAGCATTTTATGGGCCCAAAACCTTAAATCAAGAAATCGGTCTGTATAGCAGCTATATCCAAATCTGAACCGATCTGGGCCAAATTGAAGAAAGATGTCGAGGGGCCTAACACAACTCACTGTCCCAAATTTCAGCAAAATCGGGTAATAAATGTGGCTTTTCTGGGACTAACACCATAAATCGGAGGATCGGTCTATATGGCAGCTATATCCAAATCTGAACCGATCTGGGCCAAATTGACAAAGGATGTCGAAGGGCCTAACACAACTCACTGTCCCGAATTTCAGCGGAATCGGAAAAAAAATGTGGCTTTTATGGCCCTTAGACCCTAAATCGGAGGGTCGGTCTATATGGCAGCTATATCCAAATCTGAACCGATCTGAGCCAAATTGACGAAGGATGTCGAAGGGCCTAAGACAACTCACTGTCCTAAATTTCAGCAAAATCGGATAATAAATGTGGCTTTTGTGGGCCTAAGACCCTAAATCGGCAGATCGGTCTATATGGGGGCTATATGAAGATATAGTCCGATATAGCCCATCTTCGAACTTAACCTGCTTATGGACAAGAAAAGAATCTGTGCAAAATTTCAGCTCAATATCTCAATTTTTAAAGACTGTAGCTTGATTTCAACAGACAGACGGACAGACGGACAGACGGACGGACATGCCTAGATCGTCTTAGTTTTTTACGCTGATCAAGAATATATATACTTTATAGGGTCGGAAATGGTTATTTCGATGTGTTGCAAACGGAATGACAAAATGAATATACCCCCATCCTTCGGTGGTGGGTATAAAAACACATATAATTCAAAACAATGCATGAAACATTTATTTGAATCGATAGTACGGTTTATATAATTTAATGTATTATTTCATGGAAAGGTTGACCGTGACTGCGCCTAATAGGTCCACCGTCTTAGTCCAATTTTGGCATTCTCTTTCCAACATTGCGGCCTGTATCTCAGGAATAAATGCTTCAATGTTGTTTTCCAATGCATCAGTTGAAGCGGGCTTGTCTGTATAGACATGACATGGCATATAGGCTATAGTCTGAAGACGTTAAAGCGCACGATCTAGGCGGTCAATTGACCGGACCCGAACACGAACGTAAAATAAAATGTTCACCGAAATCGCCTCTCAATAAGTCCATTGTTACGCGTGTTGTGTGGCATGTATTGTAGCCACGTCTTGTAGAAACAACATGCCATAAAAGTCAAGACCTTGAATTTTGGGCAAAAAAAAGTTGGATATCATCTCACGGTAGCGTTCACCATTCACAGTTACGTAACGATTCGCATCATCCTTTAAGAAGTACGGTCCAATGATGCCACCAGCCCATAAACCGCATCAAACTCTAACTTTTTCTGCAATGTTTCTGCCTGATCATCACTCCAAAATCGACAATTCTGCTTATATACGTACCCACTGAGCCAAAAATTAAACTGACCATAAAATGGAAGAAGCGCGCGATGAACTTTCTTAACAGAGCACACATTTTGATACAAAAAAAATTCCATAATTTTGTTGTTCGTTTGTAAGACGATTCATGGTTAAATTATTGACCAAACTGAAGATGTTTGATAGTGAAACAAAACACGAAACATGCGTGAGATGTTTAAACCAGTGATGCCAAACAGATAATAACTTAAAAATCACCCTTTATATACTCGTATGGGAGCTATATCTAAATTTGAACCCGTGCCGACCACACTCCTAAAATATTGTGATAGGTGTACAGGAAAGCGTTATGCAGTAGCTAGAGAAGTAACAAACAAAAGCGAGCTAAGTTTGGCAGGGCCGAATCTTGGGAACCACCACAAAAATTTATACAAAATAAATTTAGTTGAGGGTTATAGGCAGATTTGGACTGTATTTAACGCAGTTGTTAGAAGTCATAACAAAACACTGCATGCGCATTTTCAGCCAAATCGGACAAAAATTGCGGCTGCCAGGGGCTCGAAAAGTCAAATCGGGAGATCGGTTTATATGGGATCTATATCAGGTTACAGACCGATTCAAACCGTACTTTAAGAGTTTTTGGACAAAACTTGCTGCTTGAAAGAAGAAGTCAAATCGGGAGATCGGTTTATAGGAGAGCTATATCAGGTTATAGACCGATTTCGATCGTACTTGGCACAGTGTTTATAAGCCATAACAGAACACCACATGCAAAATGTCAATCAAATCGGCTTCCTGGGGCTCAAGAAGTCAAATCCAAGAGAACAGTCAGATTTAGATATGGAAGCTATATCTAAATCTGAGCCGGTATGGTCGATTTGCAATCCCCAATGATGTACGTCAAAATTAAGTATCCAAGAAAAATTTTAAACGACCCGCTATCATGAATTTTACAGACGAACGCACTCAGAACGTCGAGACGATTAAGAACATATATACTTTATGGGGTCTTAGACGAAAATTTCTTGGTGTTACAAACGGTATGTCTATGGTGCTGGGTATAACATTGGGTGAAATATATATGTGGGAGGTATATCCAATATGTATTTTCTATATCTGCACTGATTTCTATGAAATTAGCCAGTAACGTAGAGAATTATGAGAAGATACTTCCTGTCAAATTTCAAGTGAATCGGTCACCAAACATGATTGCAATATAAGTCTAAATCGGTCGAACGATATATATGGAAGCTATATCCAACCGATTCTTTCCAATTTCATTAGACTTCGCTTCTGGCCTAAAAAAATGTTTCTCCCATATTGGAAGATGATCGGTTGAAAACTTCGTACTGTATTTTGTACATAAATTAATATGGACAGACAGACTGGCATGGCTTAATCGAATCAGAAAGTGATTCTAAGTCGTTCGGTATACTTATCAATGAATCTAGTTTTCTACCTTTAAGGTGAAACAAACAAATGCACTAAGCTATGATACCCTGTACCACAGTAGTGGTTTATATACCCTCCACCATAGGATGGGGGTTTACTAATTTCGTAGTTCCGCTTGTAGCATATCGAAGTATTGATCTGAGACCCAACAAAGTATTGTATATATATTCTTGATTGTCACGCCTACTTACAAAGGAATAAAGCTAGGCGCTTGAAAATTTACATCAATTTTCCTGTTAGTGTGAGTCGGTTGGGATTCTAAATGGTCCATGTTTGATACATCTGCCATATAAACCGATCCTGGATCTTGACTTCTTGAGACTCTAGAGGGCGCAATTATTATAAGATTTGGCTGAAATTTTCTGTTGGGCCCAATTTTTGTTCGATTTGGTTGAAATTTTGCACAGTGAATACCACTTTGGTCACCAACAGCCAAACCAAGTATCGGTTCATATGGCCAACAATTCTTATCCATTATCCTTTATTTGTCTATAAAGAGATATCGGCCAAATGACAAATGCCATACATGGTGGAGGGTATATAACATTCGGCCCGGCCGAAGTTAGGATGCTCTTACTTGTTTTTTCTACTTTGGCCGGAGTCGGAGTCTATGGCAAATATGACTGCCATGGATGTTGGAAGACAAAACCAAACATCACGTAAATTTTTTGCCAAATCGGGCAATAATTACGACCTCAAGAAGTCAAGTCGGGATGTTCTTTGCTCGTAATTGGAGCTACATATAAGCAAAGCGCTATATTGGCAGACGGGTTATCACGTCCTTCCGTCCGACTGGCCCACAGTTCATTGCAAGTTAATTGTCCTATTTAAGCTTAGATTTTCACCATTAAAGCTTATGTGATATCTACGATGTATTGCAAACGGTAAAAAATCCACAAACTGGTATTGGGGAAAGGTTCATCCTATTATACATTATATTATATTAAAATTTAAGAAACTTTAAGAAATGTCTTTTCGAAAAAAGATTTACGTATATATTTTGGAGCAGCTGTCTGGAAAAAATGTATCGAGTTAAAAAGAAGAAAAATTCTCCTACGTTTATAATACTTCCCTAGGAAAGAAAGTACAACGAATATGTTACCCTAAATGAAACCGTTCTTATAAAAAAAATTGTAACATATCGATTTACCAATTGCACTTTTGATTTATATGTGCCCGTTGGATCTTCCATAGAATTCCTTACCCAACCTGTATACTTGTGTAAAAGGAAAACATTAAACATTTACAACCACTATCTCCTGGAATGAAAAGTAAAAACGTATGTTTCGACCACAATGTAGAGCAGTACAAGAATGTAGGACTACTCTTTGCTTAACCATTGCATTGGGCAATTCTGCCGGAATGCAGTAAAGCAGACCGACTTACCGACCGGCCAACGGACGGTAGGAATGAGTGCGGTTGATTTTTGTTTTGTTGTTCGTTTTCCACCTTTCGTTTTACCATCGCTCAAAAAATGCCAAAGTGCATCAGACACTAAAATGCAGAAAATTAAAACTGGCTTTTAATAATCTTTAGAGCTTTCTGCTTTGTTCTGCTCAAGCGCACCGTCACGCTGTCTCTTTTTCTGTGGCCAGCCCACAGATGTGGCTGCTGGCTACGAGCAAAAGATGAAGCAACCACAGGATCACATAATAAAGTAAACAGACAGAGAAATGTTTTGTGCGATAACATTTCCGAAGGCTGGCCAGTGTCTTCTTGAAAGCTGACTGCCGTCCAGCCTACCAACAAAGCGACCGTACCATCCTATCCCTCTGACTGTCCGTCCGTTCATTTGAATGTTTGCTTCACTTATGTGGTGAGGTGGATACATTCAGATAAAAGATCAGAAATAGACGCATATAAAATATGCTGCATTTAATAACCATTACCAATGATAACGCGTCAAAGGGATGCGATGAGTTCTTTACTTAATGGTCACATTTCATGGTATTAATTTCAATCAAATCCAAATGCTTGATAAGCGTGCAGATATTTCTTTGAAAAGGAAATGAAGTCAAAGTGTAGATTAGTTTTAGTCGATGGCACATTTTCAGCAAGTCGATATTAAAAAATATTATTTAGAGATTTAAGTGCGACAAACCTAAACCTAACCTAATATGGGGAGCGGAAGAACATACGAATGGGAAGTCTTCCATGAACACAGCCTCTCTGGTCATTGCTACAGTGGAAGTGTCTCAAGTACGAATAAGACAACATTTCTTAATAGAGCTGGTCCCAATGTAACGACCGCGCAGTTTATTAAAGTCCATTGTCAGACGAATCAGAACCACCTTTAATGACTCGCTAAAGTCTACCTGCTCGAAAATAAAGCCAAGAGCATATAACAGTTTTGTATTTGTCCAATTACCTGTCTAGTTGAGCAATATTTGCAGAAAGCTTTTCAATCCATTCACGTCGAATAGGTAGAAAACTACCCAAGAATAGAGCGGTCTTACAAAAATTCTAGTTCATGTTAGGTATGAGATATCACAATTCATTTGTATAAGGTTGGACGAATGAAAATAGTTAAATAAGATTGTTCCCCTCACATTATGCTGTGTTATGAGGAAACATTGAATTGCTCCAAAATTAAAAAAATTGTTTTGAAAAATTTCAAAATTCTGGAAATCATTTTAGTATGGAATATAATTAGAGGATATTTATTAAAATAGTTATGCCAATATGCCCAATATGTAAAGGAACGAACGCAACTGAACGAAAAAAAAGGAAATAAAAAATACGTCATTTGAGAACGGATAGATATAACTCAACTTTAGTACCCTGTATCTCTTGACAGGGTCCTAAGTTGGTCACCTCGGCATTTCGAAAAATTGTTCGGGTTGCCAAATCTTTATTTGTGGTGCGATTTCAATAGTACTTAAAAAAATTCCTACAAAAAAGTCCACTTGAGGTACACAATAAACATAAAATGTGATATCTTCACTGGTTTCGGGAATATTCGACTTATAATTTTTATTTTTTAATAATTTTAGCTGAGATTGGTTTCGTATTTTTCGATTTACGAAGACATTCATGATTCGATTTTCGTTTTGATATTCCCATGATTTGAATTCGTGACAAAGTTTACAATGACTTTGCAGCAGTATGCGTCAATATACGATAATACAGTCAAAAGCTATACAGTTTGGAATTTAAAAAAAGTGGATTTTATGCAATTTGGGTCAAAAAAGTAATTTCATTGTGAAAATGACGAGGGGTTTAGCTTTGGAGGGAAAGCGGGTGGTGTGTTGTTAGGATCGTTGAAAATATTTCCTTGAATAGAAATATTTTTCTCGCAAAGTAAGTATAAGCAGAAAGGGAAAAAAGGAAAACACGGTTGATAAGAATTCAATTCAACTTGGATGGAAAAGAAAGGTCTGTAATGGAGATTGAACAAAACTCTTACCAGGAACAACAGTAGTGGTTGAAGCTCAGATAACAAGTAAGTTTGTTTAAGGAAAAAGAAAAGAAACAAGTAAAAAGGCATTAAGTTTAGCCGGGCCGAACTTTGGATACCCACCACCTCGGGTATATATGAAAACCCCCTTTCGTCACAATCCGGTGAAAATTGGATAACTTATTTTTTCGACACGGATATTGAGTGGGCTAATAAATATAAGTCATTGTTGAATTTTTAGTTTCAAATTTCAACAAAATCGGGTAACAAATAAAGCTTTTATGGGTTTCAGACCCTTTATCGGCAGATCGGTCTATATGACAGCTATATCTTAATATAATCCGATCCAAACCATATTTGGGTCATATGTTAGGAGGCGTAAAACTACTCAATGTTTCAAATTTCAGCATTCATCTGCATTAGATCCTTTATTGGAAAATCGGTCTGTGCCAAATTTCAGCTCAATATCTCAATTTTTGAAGGCTGTAGAGTGATTACAACAGACAGACGGACAGACACACGGACTTTGTTAAATCGTCTTCTTTTGCAAAGAGGGCATATTGTAACCGCGTTTTAAGCGAATTGAAGTAAAGATTTATTAATTAAAATGTGTGCAATATGTAATTCAAAAAACGTATTTTTTTAGATTATAAAAACTCCTCTAGTTTTTAAAATGTAAAGCCGGGAAACCCAAATTCAGTATTTCATTTTTTAAGTCCATATGTCCTCAAAAAAACACAACACGCAAAAAATTTTTTGCACCAAACAATATTTGTAGCCTCCACAGCAAATTTACTAAATAATGCCGATTTCGGAATCATCTTTGTACAAAATTGGTATTTTGAGAATTTTTGTAAAAGAAATTCGGGCAGAATTTATTTGTGTTTTTTTAGGTAAAAGGAGATGTGTGTCTCCGTAGCTATTTACATTCCATAAGATTTTTTCAAATAATATCGATATAAATGGAAATGAGCTACAAAGTCAGTGGCCACGACAGTGTGGATATTAGCAGAACAATACAATTGTCGAGAGAGATTTCCAGTGTATACCAATGATAGCATTGTCTATGTGTATACGGATCTGTTGATCACACAATTTCCTTTCAGTAATATTCCACAATTTAAAATTTTCTATTCGAGCATAATTTGTCATGGTCATAAGCCCAACTCCCTTTGTAAAAAAACCAACGTAAAAAACAAATTACTGACCGTAAATGGAAACATAAATAACAGCATAAAATAGAAAGCAAAAAATTTTTCATTTCATTAAATCTTTTTCAATATGTTTGAATATTTAGATTTTGTTAGACTTAATTGCAGTACGAAATATTTGCTAAAACAGTAACAATAAATTTGCTGTAACAGCAGTAACGTCTGCTTTCCCTTTTCAGCAAGCAAAAACCGTTGTTTTAACACAACATTTTTTGCAATTTTAAATAACAAATTCGTTGAGTGTACTCGGCCAATCATATATCACACGGTTAGCTTATTTTTTATACCCTCCACCATAGGATGGGGGGTATACTAATTTCGTCATTCTGTTTGTAACTACTCGAAATATTCGCCTGAGACCCCATAAAGTATATATATTCTTGATCGTCATGACATTCTAAGTCGAACTAGCCATATCCGTCCGTCTGTCTGTCGAAAGCACGCTAACTTCCGAAGGAGTAAAGCTAGCCGTTTGAAATTTTGCACAAATACTTTTTATTAGTGTAGGTCGGTTGGTATGTTTTGATATAGCTGCCATATAAACCGATCGTGGGTCTTAACTTCTTGAGCCTCTAGAGGACGCAATTCTTATCCGATTGGAATGAAATTTCGCTCGACGTGTTTTGTTATGATATCCAACAACTTTGCCAAGTATGGTTTAAATCGGTCCATAACCTGATATAGCTGCCATATTAACCGATCTTGAGTCTTGACTTCTTGAGCCTCTAGAGTGCGCAATTCTTATCCGATTGGAATGAAATTTTACACGACGTGTTTTGTTATGATATCCAACAACTTTGCCAAGCATGGTTGAAATCGGTTCATAACTTGATATAGCTGCCATATAAACCGATCTTGGGTCTTGACTTCTTGAGCTTCTAGAGTGCGCAATTCCTATCCGATTTTGCTGAAAATTTGCATGACGTATTTTATTCTTATTTTTAACTACTGTCAAATAAGGTTCAAATCGGTTCATAACCTGATATAGCTGCCATATAAACCGATCTGGGATCTTGACTTCTTGAGCCTCTAGAGGTCGCAATTATTATCCGATTTGCCTGAAATTTTGTACGACGGTTTCACTCATGACCATCAACATACGTGTTTATTATGGTCTGAATCGGTCTATAGCCCGATACAGCTCCCATATAAATCGATCTCTCTATTTTACTTCCTGAGACCCCAAAGCGCGTAATTCTTATTCGAATTGGCTGACATTTTACACAGGTCTCCAACATATAATTTAATTGTGGTCCAAACCGGACCATATCTTGATATCGCTCTAATAGCAGAGCAAATTTTTTCTTATATCCTTTTTTGCCTAAGAAGAGATGCCGGGAAGAGAACTCGACAAATGCGATCCATGGTGAAGGGTATATAAGATTCGGCCCGGCCGATCTTAGCACGCTTTTACTTGTTTCCATTTCGACACTCATATATAAAAGTCTGCTGCTATTAGCAGACACTGTCTGCTATTACAAAAAATTAACTAGAAAAATTAAGCAAAATAAAATAAAATAAAATAAATAAAAAAAGTAATATCAAATCAAGAAAAAAAAACTAAATAAAATAAAATGGAAGAGTAAAATACTTTACGCGAAATTTCATGCAAATATATACTTGCTCTCGCAGGTTCAGAAAACATGTTGTCTTAGCATAGGCGGAGCGATGAGGACCACGCCCACTAGGCCTTCAGTGCCTGCTCATCGCTCTATTCTAGATATACGACCCGTTGACGTACATATTAAGTATGAGGCAGCCACTGAGGCTATGAAACTTGAGGCGATGGGAGAATGGATTGAGGATGGGAGCACCTCATACCATCGCGATATAATCGAGGCGACAATAGAAAACCTGGAAGAAGGGAAGAGGTTTCCGATCGGATACCTGAGATGAAGACGAATGCGAGGCACTGCTGCCATCGGCATAGTCTTAGATTGACGGAACCCTAGAATTGCCATCTGCAAGATCATGTTACACGGATGGATCAAAGATAGAGAACAGAGTGGGACTGGGGGTTAACATTGAGAACCCAGGGACTGAGATCTGTTTTAGACTGCCTGACCATAATACGGTCTTGCATGCGGAGATCTGGGCGATCACGGAAAGCGTGAAGTGGTGTGGTGCTAACGCGAGGACGTCGAGTGTGAACATCTTTACCGACAGTAAAATTGCCATAAGAGCAATAACAACCAGGACGGTAAGGTCACGAACAGTCTTGCAGTGTAAGAAGGAGATTAACGCCTTCTCTGAGGATGGTAAAATCTGCATCGTTTGGGTGCCGGGCCATAACGGAGTAAGGTGAAATGAAAGGGCAGACGATGTGGCGGTGAATGCCAGAGGACTGCCATCAATATACTTGGTTAACCTGAAGCCTTTCGGGTCGACGCAGTCCGGGTTAAGGGAGTGGGTGACAAATGCGCGTGCAACATTGTAAAACAGCGAAATGGTCGGTAGGACGGCGAAATCCTCCCAGATCGTGAGAAGACGAGACTATTTCTGACAGGAAGCAAAAAGGAGGTCAGTATAGCTATTGGTATCATAACGGGACACATAGGACTAGGAGCTCACTTATGTAAAATCGGTGCGGCAAGTGATAGCATGTGTAGAGCATGCGGGGAAGATGATGAAACGTTGGAGTATTTCCTTTGTCATTGTCCGGCTTTCGCGTCTAACTGATACCGGCACTTAGGTGGAAACACAATACCAGACATGAACCAACTTAGGGGAATGGTATTGAAAACAGTTAAGAATTTTGTAAGTAGCGTTTACTTTATAGTTTAGGTTACTTTATGGTTTTTGGAGCGCCTAACAAGCTGATTACCTAACCTAACCTATACTTGCTCTCAATTTGTTTGCTATCGTATCAAAATTTTTTTTTTCCTGTTCAGCAGTTACGTGTTCAATATTTTAGCAGATTTTTAGGCTGAAACAGCAGATTTTGTTAGTTGAAATAACCGATGGAAATTTTTTGAGTCAACTGCAGTCTTGTCTGCTTTTGCACTTTCAGCAGACAAAAGATGTTGTTTCAGCAAACATTTTTGGCATTTTGAATAACGATTTTCCGTTGAGTAGATTTACGATTCATGCGCCCCTAATACGTTGATATGAAGTCCTTTTATTATTGAATAGGGAGAACCCTTTTAATGTTCTCTACTAATTTTTGGCACCAACACAAGACCTAAATTAAGATTTTAAAAAACTGCCCTTTAGCAACACCATTCCTGGTAAGCTTTTTCATGGTAGTTCAGTGATCGGCCGCAAACCTTATTAGACTATTCTTGATTTTACACGACGTGTTTTGTTATGATATCCAACAACTTTGCCAAGCATGGTTGAAATCGGTTCATAACTTGATATAGCTGCCATATAAACCGATCTTGGGTCTTGACTTCTTGAGCTTCTAGAGTGCGCAATTCCTATCCGATTTTGCTGAAAATTTGCATGACGTATTTTATTCTTATTTTTAACTACTGTCAAATAAGGTTCAAATCGGTTCATAACCTGATATAGCTGCCATATAAACCGATCTGGGATCTTGACTTCTTGAGCCTCTAGAGGTCGCAATTATTATCCGATTTGCCTGAAATTTTGTACGACGGTTTCACTCATGACCATCAACATACGTGTTTATTATGGTCTGAATCGGTCTATAGCCCGATACAGCTCCCATATAAATCGATCTCTCTATTTTACTTCCTGAGACCCCAAAGCGCGTAATTCTTATTCGAATTGGCTGACATTTTACACAGGTCTCCAACATATAATTTAATTGTGGTCCAAACCGGACCATATCTTGATATCGCTCTAATAGCAGAGCAAATTTTTTCTTATATCCTTTTTTGCCTAAGAAGAGATGCCGGGAAGAGAACTCGACAAATGCGATCCATGGTGAAGGGTATATAAGATTCGGCCCGGCCGATCTTAGCACGCTTTTACTTGTTTCCATTTCGACACTCATATATAAAAGTCTGCTGCTATTAGCAGACACTGTCTGCTATTACAAAAAATTAACTAGAAAAATTAAGCAAAATAAAATAAAATAAAATAAATAAAAAAAGTAATATCAAATCAAGAAAAAAAAAACTAAATAAAATAAAATGGAAGAGTAAAATACTTTACGCGAAATTTCATGCAAATATATACTTGCTCTCGCAGGTTCAGAAAACATGTTGTCTTAGCATAGGCGGAGCGATGAGGACCACGCCCACTAGGCCTTCAGTGCCTGCTCATCGCTCTATTCTAGATATACGACCCGTTGACGTACATATTAAGTATGAGGCAGCCACTGAGGCTATGAAACTTGAGGCGATGGGAGAATGGATTGAGGATGGGAGCACCTCATACCATCGCGATATAATCGAGGCGACAATAGAAAACCTGGAAGAAGGGAAGAGGTTTCCGATCGGATACCTGAGATGAAGACGAATGCGAGGCACTGCTGCCATCGGCATAGTCTTAGATTGACGGAACCCTAGAATTGCCATCTGCAAGATCATGTTACACGGATGGATCAAAGATAGAGAACAGAGTGGGACTGGGGGTTAACATTGAGAACCCAGGGACTGAGATCTGTTTTAGACTGCCTGACCATAATACGGTCTTGCATGCGGAGATCTGGGCGATCACGGAAAGCGTGAAGTGGTGTGGTGCTAACGCGAGGACGTCGAGTGTGAACATCTTTACCGACAGTAAAATTGCCATAAGAGCAATAACAACCAGGACGGTAAGGTCACGAACAGTCTTGCAGTGTAAGAAGGAGATTAACGCCTTCTCTGAGGATGGTAAAATCTGCATCGTTTGGGTGCCGGGCCATAACGGAGTAAGGTGAAATGAAAGGGCAGACGATGTGGCGGTGAATGCCAGAGGACTGCCATCAATATACTTGGTTAACCTGAAGCCTTTCGGGTCGACGCAGTCCGGGTTAAGGGAGTGGGTGACAAATGCGCGTGCAACATTGTAAAACAGCGAAATGGTCGGTAGGACGGCGAAATCCTCCCAGATCGTGAGAAGACGAGACTATTTCTGACAGGAAGCAAAAAGGAGGTCAGTATAGCTATTGGTATCATAACGGGACACATAGGACTAGGAGCTCACTTATGTAAAATCGGTGCGGCAAGTGATAGCATGTGTAGAGCATGCGGGGAAGATGATGAAACGTTGGAGTATTTCCTTTGTCATTGTCCGGCTTTCGCGTCTAACTGATACCGGCACTTAGGTGGAAACACAATACCAGACATGAACCAACTTAGGGGAATGGTATTGAAAACAGTTAAGAATTTTGTAAGTAGCGTTTACTTTATAGTTTAGGTTACTTTATGGTTTTTGGAGCGCCTAACAAGCTGATTACCTAACCTAACCTATACTTGCTCTCAATTTGTTTGCTATCGTATCAAAATTTTTTTTTTCCTGTTCAGCAGTTACGTGTTCAATATTTTAGCAGATTTTTAAGCTGAAACAGCAGATTTTGTTAGTTGAAATAACCGATGGAAATTTTTTGAGTCAACTGCAGTCTTGTCTGCTTTTGCACTTTCAGCAGACAAAAGATGTTGTTTCAGCAAACATTTTTGGCATTTTGAATAACGATTTTCCGTTGAGTAGATTTACGATTCATGCGCCCCTAATACGTTGATATGAAGTCCTTTTATTATTGAATAGGGAGAACCCTTTTAATGTTCTCTACTAATTTTTGGCACCAACACAAGACCTAAATTAAGATTTTAAAAAACTGCCCTTTAGCAACACCATTCCTGGTAAGCTTTTTCATGGTAGTTCAGTGATCGGCCGCAAACCTTATTAGACTATTCTTGATTTTAGTACCAAGTGTGCCCAAACATTTTCTAAATTTATGAAACCTTAAAGGCAGGCTTCATTTCAGACATCAGACCTTTCCGGTGTTCTCAACCACATTTATTATCCGTTCTGATAACAGAAAAGATGTTACAAAACTCCGCCGTGAGATCTTCTTTTGATTTTTTTTCCAGCCGAAGGGCACATTGAATGCGACTGCACTACTCACAAATGCTCTCAATTCCCGTTCAATTTTTCTTCCCTTTTGGGATATACAATATTTGTGTGCCAGCAAACTGTCTCTGTAAGGGCATTGGAAGGAATAGATTGGGAATAAACAAAAAAAAAAACGGAAAAACACCAAAAGTCAATTAATTAGTTGAGATCCAGTAGAGATTACAACTGTATTAATACGATTGCATCCATTTGGCCCATTGGCTTATGGAAGTACCACCATCAGGCTCGTTGCTGGTTTTGAGGTCTGCCAACTGCGCCACTCACATTCATATTCACATCCAAAAAAGACCGCCACAGATAAACTTATGCTCCCCATATCCGCACAGAAAAAACTTCAACAGGCAAGAAACATCAAATCAGCAGAGGAGGCAAAGTAAAGTGCTTGAACCGCAAAGATACCTTAAGACACTAAAACGAAGTGTGCGCGCATGTGCGGCTTAGTTCGTTCGTCTGTCTCCATTGAGTTTGAGTTGATATAACTAAAATTGGCTTAAAGAATGAAATTTATATGAAATGCAATGGTGGTATTAAGATTATACACAACATTTGCTTTTACTTAAGATAACACGTGGCGGTAATGAAGAAAAGATCGCTCGTCCTGAACGTAAACGTAGACCCATCCAAGATGTGTGGACGTACGTTCAGGTGGAAGAATGGACGGACGCACGAATGAGCAGAGAGGTAGACGGACATATTATCGCGCAAAGGAAATTACGAATGCGAATGGGTATGAATCAATATACAGGCTCCAACGCCAAAAACAAAAACAATAGCAGCACAGAGAAGAAGTACAGAAAGGAACAACGAATTAAAAAGGATGGCTGCCGCTGATAGTGCATGTGAGCGAGATATATCTTGAAATCAATGACAAATTAATATGAATTGAAATTTGTTTTTGGCTTTAATATGGTTCATTAAACCGCGCGTATGCTACCTGAAATTAATTTCTCGATGCTTGCCCTTGCTAGTCGTACCGAAAGTGTGCACTGCAAGAACTTATGAAATGTGGATGAAATATTCATTGGGGGAAGGAGCATGCCAATTTAGCAGATTTTATTTTAAGATCAGTTAAAATACTTTTCTTTCCCACGTTGCAACGCGCTGTTTAGCCATCTGTTTAAAACTAAATATAATAATTTATTTGGAATTTATTGGGGCCGATGTCTAAACTAATTGTTCACCGGACACGGCACACATATAAGTCAATTTAAATGAAATATTTTCTATAAAGATTCTCATCATAGATAAATTACATACCCTCAACGAAATTTGTTGTTCAAAATGACAAAAATGTTTGCTAAAACCAGTAAGGAAAGGCAAAAGTCGGGCAGTAACCACTTTATAATACCCTATATCTAACTTATAAGTACAAAGTGGGAGCTATGTCTAATTCTGAACCAATTTTGATGGACCTCGCTGGATGTTTTCAGATGGGTTATTAAACAATCCGTATCACATTTCGAGCAAATATGTTCAAACTGTAATAACTACGGTTCACAAATGACAACATTATTGCAAATTACCCAAAAGTTTGATAATGTGGTACTCGTCGAGAAAAGCGTTGTGCAAAATTATGGCAAGATTGGTCAAAAATGCTCTTGCAGTGGCTCTAGAAGTTAAAATCGGGTGATAAACATATATAAAAGCTATATTTAAATATGAACCGATTTCTATAAAATTCATCTATAATGTCGAGAAGCAAGAGAAAGTCCTTCCTGCCATATTTCGAGAGAATCGATTAACAAATGACCATTTAATTGCAATATTACTGCAAATCGTACGAGAATATATATATAAGAGCTATGTCTAAATCTGTACCGATTTCCAGCAAACTTTATAGACATTGTGGAAGTCGTAGTGGAAAGCGTTGTACAACATTTTAGGAAGATTGGCCAATAAATGCGCTTGCAGTGGCTCAAGGAGTGAAAATCGGGCGATATATATAAGAGCTATATCTAAATCTGAACCGATTTCCATGAAATTCACTAGTAATATCGAGAGTCATAAAAAATCCTTCCTGCCAGATTTCGAGAGAACCGGGTAACAAATGACCATTTTATTGCTGTGTTACTGCAAATCGGACGAACATATATTTGACAGCTGTATCCAAATCTGAACCGATTTTTTCCAATTTCAATAAGCTTCGTCTCTAGGCCGAAAAGCATGCCCATGCCAAATTTGAAGACGATCGAATGAAAATTGCGACCCATAGTTTGTACTCAAATTAACATGGACAGACAGACAGACGGACATAGTTAAATCGAATCAGAAAGTGATTCTGAGTCGATCGGTATACTTATCAATGGGTCTATCTCTCTTCCTTTTGGGTGTTACAAACTAATTCGCCAAGTTATAATATCCTGTACCACAGTAGTGGTGTAGGGTATAAAAACGGCATTTGTTTGCTGACAAAGGGAATCCAGGCATGACTGCTGATTCAGCAAACATAGTGCGGCTATTGTAGCAAACATTTCGTACTGTATATAAAAAGACTGCTAATACATGGTCTGATAAAAAATAACTTTTATTTTCAAATTTCGTGAGTTACGTTTGCTTGATATTCGCATTTTTGTTTCTATTATGTTGGCACTCATGTCTGTTATGTATTGTCAGTTTGTTTTTAGCAAATAAAAACCTGTTGAGTTTTTGTGTGATCTTCTAAATATATTTTAACTATTCGAAAAAATGGATCAAAGAAACTCTATTAAGTTATGTGTAACCAGAAATGTTTCGAGGATTGGAAAAATATCGGATGGCGATTACTTTGAAGGGGGCAAGATAGATATTGATGAATAAATAAATGCTGTTTGAACAAATTCAAAATAGCGGCTATTTTTCTCTCCGTTTCTGCGAGGAAGCCCATTTGTTTGGGTTTTCTGATATTTTGCCTTTTAACACAACAACAACAATCCTTCTCTCGTACTTAGTAAAGTGAAACAACAACAATGCAAAGGGTTTTTAAACAGGAAAATGCCGCATAAGTGCTTTAAACCTACTTGACGCCTATGACGCATGTGTGCTGTGTATTCTTTACAACAACGATGACCGTTTTTAGTATGTCATAAAATACCACGCAGATTCGCCTGTGCTTAAAAAACTCTTTACCAACAGCGTGTGCAATAAACAAACAACAAAAGGATAACATCAGTGCGCACCGCTACCTCGGTTTTCTTATGATGTGATAGCAGAACTACTGCTAAAATAGCAGTGAAAATAACTACTATCAGTGTTTGCAATTTTCAGCAGACTTTTTTCTTTGAGTTCATAATTATATTTATATCAAAAACAAGGGAATGGTATATACTTTGAAATTTAAAATGTTAATAAAATAATTCAAAGGTTCTCCGTTCCATATCGCCCGTCTGAGGATTTGTCATTTCACCCATCTGTTAGAGCTTTTGGAACATATTGTTAAGAATCTACACTCAACCAAATTTGTTATTCAAAAAAGCATAAATGTTTGCTAAAACAGCTTACTTATTTTAGAAAATTACTAAGTAGCCATTAAATGGAGCGGACGTGTTTTCATTTCGCTCCTCAAAGTAAACAAAAATATTTTCGTATCTCGGAATAGGTATTAACTATTACCAAAAATTTAAAAACCTTTTTCTAGTAGGCTCAAAATGGACCAAAGACCCCACAGCTGCTGTGGTGGCGTCAGACCGTAGCATGTTATCCTCCCCTCCTATAGGTGTGGGTGCCTTGGCACCTATAGTCGAGACCGCACAAAAAGTAGTCAGATTAATAAATGAGGAAGGGACGGATAAACCAGAGGGATGTACAGATTGTCCCCGACCTTTAAGAAAAGGTGGTGTTTCCGACACGGGTTCAGACAGCGACAGTGTCAATGAAACAGTCATTGCAGCCGAATCGAGAGATGAGGACATCGGGATGACGTCAGAAGCGAGCGATGGCTTTGCGATGACGGTGCACAACGAAGAAGACAGAGGAGTATGTACCGGCAGCGCAATCAGGCGAAAGTGCTGGATGCTGGAAGGGTTAGAACTGACATTCTAAGCACTTCTATGGAGCAGATCATAACACTACTAAAATGCTGACGAAGAAAAAGAGCTCTCCACTTTCAAGTACTCTGGGAAAACCAAGTCAGCCATCCCGCAACGGAGACTCCAGACAGTGTCCTGCGGAGGGAGAAAAAGTTGAACAGAAACGAAGGACGCGCGCACGGCCCCTGAGTCTTCATGGAGGACTGTGACTTCCAAAAGGATGCCACAGCCATCACTGAAGGGGAAGATGGTCTCTAAGAATGGTAGGGAGCCGCCCTATTACGTCAGAGTGGCAAGGAAGCACAACAGAGATGAGGTGACTTATGCAGTCATCAATCTCGGCTGTGCATCCGGTAATATTCCACCAGATCATTGGTCCCAAGTGAAGGATCTGGTTAACGAGCTGATTTTCGAAAATGTCTGGAACTTTGTAGAGGATCCACCCACACAAATGATGAGCTGCGAGTATAGAGGGAACATCTTTACGCTGCGTTTTGCGTCGGCAGAATGTATTGATACCGGCAAACAGCTCGTTGGAGGTATGCACACTCCCTGGGGCGCAAAGCTCGACCTGGTGAGATAGTTTGACATCCCCCAGCTCAAAAAGGTGACTGTCTTCGTCAATGGATGGGGCAGTAAATTTGCGATGCAACGCATGTTGGGCAAGCAAAACCAAGATTTGGTCTTAGAGAAGTGGGAGGTCTTCCACAGGGAGGAAAGGAGGAAGGAACTCTGCTTGTGATTGGTATTGATCAAGTCTCGGTGACAAGTTTGAAAGACTAGGATGGATAAAGATCCTGATGCTGAAACAACAGGAAGAGCAGCGACAGGAGCTTCAAAGAAGAAAACCAATGATTGAGGTTATCCAGATACACCTCCACCGGAGCGAGACAGCTACACACGCTCCGATGGAGAAAATCAGCAAGGGCAAGATTTATATTGCCTTAATTCAAGTACCGGAACAAAGTTTTTGGACTGAACCACATCAGCTACCAATTAATCTACAGGGTGGCTGATGAAAGCCGCTACCAAAAAAAAATGTAATAACTTTTTTTCTATTTAATAATAATAATTTAATAATTAATTTAATTAATTAATTAATTAATTTAATTAATAATAATTTAATAATTAATTTAATAATTTAATTTAACATGAATAAAAGAAAAATGTATTCCATACACCGAAAAAAAAATGTAGCAATATTCATCATTGTAGCAATATTCATCAGCCACCCTGTATGCTAACACTGGTACTCGGCCGAGGACCTGCATTATTTGCATTAAAATTTTTAATTATATATTTTCCTAGACTTGTCAACATCGACTCACCGACACCGCCACCCACGTCGGAGCTGCAACGGCTGGTGAGGAAAGCAAAACAGGCAGGAAATGAGTTCCTGTATAGTTCTTGAATACTAACGACCTAATAACACTTAATATTGGTTATACCACCTTGTGTTAAAGATATTTGCATTGTATATCAAAATGTTAGAGGCTTACATTCTAATTTATCCCCCTATTTATTGATATTTTTGAGTTAAATCACGATATAATTGCATTCGCTGAGACCTGGCTCCAAGGGAAAATAGGCAAAATTGTATGTCAACAGTTTCAAATTTTTAGACGTGATCGTAATGGTTGTTTCAAAAGTAGAGGAGGGGGTGCTTCTAGCTGTGTCTTCTCGATTGACGGCAGAAGAAATTTCTCCTCCCTTGTCGGTTCATATTGAAATTGTCGCTGTTAAAGTTTTTCTTAAGAATTTAACACTTTACATCACATGCTCATATCTTAAACCTAGTTCGAGTGTTGATATGTATGTCAAGCATACGTCGTCTATTCTTTATGCATTTGAATCACCAAATTCTAACGATATTTTAAATGCTCTCGGAGATTTTAATTTGCCAAACATAAAATGGATTTGAAGTTCAGACACTTATGATATTTTACCTACTGCAACTAGTGAAAGTACGAACCAATGTATTGGTCCATTATTTAGTTCCGGCTTAACACAAATTAATAATATTTACAAGTTCTTTGGTAATGTTCTCGAACTTATATTCGTAAGTCATCCTCAGGATTTTTTTCCATGCGATCCTCAAGTCGACCCTGAGGATAAATATCATCCCACAATAAAGGTAAAATTTTCCTTAGTGTCCTCTTCTAAGGATTCTGAGAACTCTTATTTGGATGAAACTAGCTATTATTTCTCTAAAACAGACTACAACCAATTGAATTCATTTTTGGGTTCGACCGATTGGACTATATTTCAATCTTTGGTGTCATTAGATGAGATGGCCGAAATGTTTTACTCTATTTCGAAAAATGGAATATCTAGAGCTGTTACGAAAAAAATTATCTCTACGAATACTGGTTCCCCGTGAATTCTGCTGCTTTATCAAGATTAAAGACTAGGAAAAATAAGCTCTATAAAAGATTTAAAAAAGTGGACTTTGTAAATTTGTCCGTCATAAGAAAATCCTATCTTGAATAAAAGTCTATATCTCGGCTATATATCGAGAATGAAGAATGAAATGATATCTAATCCTAAATCTTTTCATGGTTTCATTAAATCTAAGCATCGAGGTTAGAGGTTACATTTCGGTAAATATGTTGCAGATGATGACACTGGAATTCGTAATATATTTGCCTTATTTATTAAAACAACCTATACTGACAAAGTATATAATACAACTATTCCTATGGTATTACGGAAATTTTGCCTATTGCTGTTCCATAATTAGGTGTTACAACATTGTTACGCAATCTGAAATGCCCAAAGGACACAACGGTCCCAGGCCCGGATGGAATTCCTTCGTGTATTCTTAAATACTGTGCAGAAAAATTTGCACTTCCATTCTCTATAATGTTTAATAAGTCTCGGGATACTGACTATTTACCACCAATTTGGAAAGAATCTTATATTGTTCCTTTATTTAAATCGGGTAATAGAACTGAAGCTTCAAACTATAAAGGATTTGCTAAATTGAACACAATTCCAAAGTGATTTGAAAAGTTTCATAAATTTTTTTGCGAATTTCAACATGGCTTCCGGAAACATCAGTCTCTTGGAATTATCTACGATTGTGAATGAAGGGTCTATAAGTCAATATCAGACAGATTGTATTTATACGGACTTCAGCAAAGTTTTTGATAAGGTTAATCATGAATTATTTTTATTGAAGTTGTATCTTATGGGGTTTTCCAACGCAATCTTGGGCAGATCTCAAATGGTGAAAATAGGGAAGGCTATTTCTAATAAAATTAATGTGACGTCTGGTGTCCCTCAAGGAAGCCATCTTGGATCAATTTTATTTACATTGTGTATAAATGACCTACCTAATGCTATACTTCTATGTAAGGTTCTAACGTATGCAAATGATGTAAAAATTTTTTATTCTTTTAATGAGTAGGCAAACCAATGCTTATTGCAATCTGATCTCAACGAGTTTTATAAACGGTGCAATACTAACTTGTTGGAACTTAACACTTTGAAATGCAAACATATGTCTTTCTTTCGTCCCAAGAAGATAGATACAGGGGATGATAACTAAACAATTACATATTACATCTGTGCGTAGAACTTTAGAATATGGGTCCATATATAAGGCAAAATAATCTCCGATTTCAGTTTGAATAGAATTTATATAAATGTTCCTTTTAGTCCTTCCCGTAACTATCAACTTCATTTAAGTTATTTTACATCGAACTATGCTAACAATGACCCTTAACGCCGCCTCTTTGCTAAATTTAATAATAATTATAATCTCTTTGATCTCTCTGAAAATCGTGATTGTGTTAAAAGAAAGTTAATACTACTGCTTAATACATAGTTTTTGTTTTTTCATTTAATCTTAAATTTTGTACATATATATTTCAACCCATTTTCCAGAGGATACCTCGGGACTCACAGAGACACTGGAATCTTTTAATAATGATTTTAGTTGAAGGTTTATCATTACATAATTTATGGTGAAGGAATCTTTGAGGAGCTTCAAACCATTTAAGTCACCCTGACCCGATGGAATATTTCCGGCGTTACTACCAAAGGAGGCAGACTATATGGCGTCCCACCTGACCAATATTTTCAACGCGTGCCTGGGACTTGCATATACTCCGAAAGCATGGCAGGAGGCAAGCGGTATTAAATACTGTGCAGAAATATCCAACCCGGCATGGCAAGTTATGCGACACCAAAGGCCTACGGGTTTGGAGTAGAAAAGTTTTACGTCCTTTCTACTCAAAACCATTGAACGTATTGTGGACACCATGATAAAGAATAGGACATCCAGCGAACTGCTAAAATACAAACAACATGCCTATGTCAAGGGAAGGTCGGTGGAGACTGTCCTGCACGACGTTGTTCATAAAATAGAAAGATTCTTAGATGCCCAAACGTACACACTGGCGGTATTCATTGACATCGAGGAAATGAAAGATATTTAAGATTAGAAAACGTATCTGATGTCCAATTGTCCGATCAAGTGTGTGGGGGACACCCCAACCCTCATGACACAAACATTGAACCGACCGACCGACGACTTTATCGACCATGGCATTATGGGACTTAAATGAAAGGTATTTGCGAGTAGAATACGAATCTGATATCCAAATATGGGACAAAGTGTTTGGGGGGCTGCCCCGTCACAAAAACGTCCACCAAAGAGGACAAATTTACGACCATAGCATAATGGGGCTCAAATGAAAGGTCTTTGGGAGTAAAGCACGAATCTGATATCATGTTCGGGAGAAGTGTCTATGGGGCCACCCCACCCCCATAACACCACCAAATAGGAAGTATTTGCTGACTATTGCAATATGGGGCTCAAATAAGAGGTATTTTAGAGTAGAACATGAATCTGATATATATTTTCAGGGCCTAGTCACTGAGTGGCCGCCCATCCCCCAAAACACCCCCCAAACCGAACATGTTTGACGACTATGGAAATATGGTTTTCAAATGAAAGATATTTGGGAGTGGAGCATGAGTCTGATATCAACATTCGGGACCAACTGTCTAGGGGACTCCCACCACCATAACCACCCCCAAATAGGACGTATTTGTTCACCAAGGCAATTTAGATATTCAGAACAGTGGAGCTCGATATTCATCGTTTTTAGGGCCCATACTATAAATCGGACATATTTGCTGACTTTTGCAATAAAGGTTTTAAATGAAAAGTATTTGACATAAGAAAACGAATTCGATATCTATTCTCGAGGCCAATGGCAATATGGTGGTCAAATAAATGATATTTAGATATAGGAGAATAAGCACGATGCATATATATTTTGAAGGCTAAATCGGGCATATTTTCCGACAATGTCAATGTGGGAATCAAATGAAAGGTATTGGGGAGAAGAGCATGAAATGGACTCATTTCCTAGGGGTTTACCTCTTTCCCAAAATACCCCACAAACAGCAATTATTTACTGGCCATCGCAAAATGGGGCTTAAATAAATGTATTTAAGAGTAGAATAGGAATCTGATATCCAATGGTAGGACCTTTTCCAAAACATCCCTAAAAGGGTATAAATTTACCGACCATGCCAATTTGTTGCTCAAATGAAAGGTATTTGAGAGTAGAAAACGAATTTGATAACCAATATTGGGGCTAAGTGTTTGGGAGGACGCCTCAACCTATCAACTCTCCTTAAACTAATGGCAATATGGGGTTTAAATAAATAGTAATTGAGAGAAGAGTACGATGCTGATATTTTTTCAGGGCCAAGTGCCTGGGGATCATCTACCCCACCAAAACACCCCTTAATCGGGCACCATGAGGATATCGGGCTGAGATAAAGTCTTTTAAGAATGGGTTGCATTGCGGAGCGAGCCCGGTTCTTCTAGTCTATGTACAATATATTAAAGAGTTGCGTGACTGACTTATTCCTGACTGGCTGAAACGGCTAAAGCTAGAATCATGAAATTTTATACGAATTTTGGTCTTGGGTCATAGACACGATAAGGCTGGATTTGGTGATATTAGTACGTTTCGGTGCTAAAAAGTACGAAATGATATATATTTGCCCAGTGCGAAAAGGCTAGAATAATGTTCTTGGGCTCAAATTAAAGAGCATCTCAAAAAATAAGGTTTAGTAATAAAATGTTGGAGAAATATACCGGAAGTGGGAGAAATAGTAAGTTTAGTGCCTCAATTGGTACGATTTTGGTACTTTCTTTGTATATTAAACATGAGCTCTTATGTACACTATGGCAACCTTAACTGGGTGACTTTAAGAGTTTTTGGAAATTTGTACTTTCAAGTACTAAAAAAAGTACCAAAAAGGAACGAAATGGGTAAACTTTGTACTTAAAATGCATCTGGAGCAAAAGGATGAGGGTGAAAAGAAAAAATGGTAAAATAGCACTGGTAGCACGAGAAAACATTCGTTTAGTACTGCAATTGGTACCATTTGGTTCTTTCTTTACAGATGGAGCTAAATGTCTGAAATTTGGCATTTAGGTACAACAACGAAATATATGAGAGGTGACGAATTGGTCTACACAAAATTCGAGCATTGTGGCACCAAATTTCATACCTTTCTGGTACTTTTTTACAGATGGAGATAGTGGTTTGAAATTTGGTATGCAGGTACAACTAGGAAATTATGATGGGTGACTATGATCTTTTAACAATTCGTACATTTTGGTAAAACTTAAAAATGTATGATGGTCGACTAAAAACTTTTTCACAATTCGAACATTTTGCTAAAATAATTGGTACTATTTGGTACTTTTTTTTATAGATGCAGCTAGAGTTCTCTAATTTGGCAAGCAGGTTCAACTAAGCAATATATGATGGATGTCTATTAAAAATTAGTACATTTTGGTGCCAATAGGTACATCTAGGAAATTAATGATAGGTGGCTAAATGATACTTTCACCATTCCCACATTTTGGTCCAAAATTTGTACAATTTGGTACTTTCTGTGCAAAAGGAGCTATAAGTCTGAAATTTAGCACGTAGATACAACTAAGAAATATATGATTGACGACTAAAGATCTATTAAAAATTCATATATTTTGGTACTCAAATGTATACCATTTGGTAGTTTATTAACAGATGGAGCTAGAGGTCTGAAATTTGGCATGTATTTACAAGAAGGAAATATATAATGGATGACTAAATTATCCATTCGAAATTCGTACATTTTGGTACCAAAAACGAGGGCTGCTAAAATTAAACAATTTGGCAGTCTTGACGAAAATCCACCATGCAGAAGAAAACGTACTAATTGTGGTGTAATTGTTACCTTGAAATAAATTATTGGGCAACTGGAAGATAATTTTTATTCGTATATTTGTTACTCAAAAGTAAAAAATGGTACTTTCTTAACGAAGTGGGCTAAAGCTAAATTTTGGACGACCACATTTTTTTCAAAATCGTACGTTTAGGTACTTAAACATACAAAATAGTACTTTCTTTACGAATTGAACTAAAGATCTAAAAATTGGTATCAATTTATACCTTGACGATATATATTGAGCGACTTAATGATTTTTTCGATGTTTTGTTATTCCTGGTACTATTTGGTACTTTCTTTACAGAAGAGAAAGATTTCTGAAACTTCGTAGTCTTATAATCGGATTGACTACCAGGTTTTGGAAGTCCTGCCCTAAAAAGAGTGTCAAAAACGGGGGTAATGAAGCGGATCATTGGGATGCTAGTAAAAGCATAAACTTAAACAAAAGCAAACAATTATTTAGTCAGTTCAAGAATAATGTATCTTTAAGATTTAAGCAGAACTTTCTATTTAAAACAACAGATTTTGTTGGTTGAATTAGCAGTCAAAAATGTTTGTTAACACAGGAGCCCTATGCTTGATGAAACAGCAGTAATGACTGCTTTCCCATTTTCAGCAGACAAAACTGTTGTTTTAGCAAACATTTTTGCTATTTTGAATAACAATTTTCGTTGAGTGTATGACACCCAAAATCGAAAGGAACATGTATATGAAGACCCAGGGCGGCGGAGTCAGACTCAGAGTCTTGGAGTCGGAGTCCAGCAATTTTGCCCGGAGTCGGAGTCGAAAAAAATATCTTGACTTGAAATTAAATTCTAATTTTTTTGAATAGAACATGTAAAAGCGTGTTAAGTTCGGCCAGGCCGAATCTTATATACCCTCTAACGTGAATCGCTTTTTTCAAGTTCTTTGCCCGTATCTGTTTATAGGCAGATAAAAAAATAATGAATAAAATTGCTATGCTATTGAAGCTATATCAGGTTATGAACCGATTCGGGCCATATTGGGCTTGGATGTTGGAGATCATAGTAGATTTCACACAAATCGGATAAGAATTGTCAAATCGGAAGCTCGACTTATATGGGAGCTACACCAGGCACATATGTTAAAGGTCATAGAAATAGTAATTGTGGAAAATTTCAAATCAGATAAGAATCATGGCTTCTAGAGGGTAACGCTCTGAAATCGGGAGATCAGTTTATATGGACCGGTTCACACCATATTTCGCACTTGTGTTAGGGATCACAAAAGCCGTGATTGTGAAAATTTTCAGACAAATCGGATACAAATTACTCTCTCTAGAGGCTCAAGTAGCAAAAGCGGAAGATCGATTCATATGGGAACAGAACAGATTCAGACCGTATTTGGCACGTATATTAGGGGTCATAGAAGCAGTCACTGCGCAAAACTTCGGCCAAAACGGATTAGAATTACGCCGGCCAGGGGGTCAAGAAGTATCATCGGGAGATCGGTTAATATGGGAGCTGTATCACGTTTTGCATCGATTCGGGCAATATTAAACAATTCTGTTTAATGTCATAGAAAAGGTAAAAGTACAAAATTTCAGCCAAATCGGATAATAATTGCGCTCTCTATAGGCTCAAAAAGTATAATCGAGAGTTCATATGGGAGCTATATCTAAATATGGACCGATATTGCCAATTTACCATTCCAACCGATCTACACTAATAGGAAGTATTTGTGCAAAATATCAAGAGCCTTCTTATACTACTTCGAAAGTTGGCGTTCTTTCACAATCATTCGAAATGTTGCAAAAGCAATGACGAAATATTACGAAATACCTATTAGTATCCTCAGCATATTTTTCAAAGGTGTAAGAAATAGAAGTAAGCTCACGTTGCAACCCCTAAGTCGAAAGAGGTATGGAAGTAAATAAGGGGTATTGCACCATAACATAAATCATATTTGATTTTAAATTATAAACTCATTAATTTAATGTTAACCATTTTTTAGACCAATACGGTAAATTTGCTCTGGTTTTAAATACGACAACATAACTTCTTAGCACTAGTCTAATTATTCGAAAAACAGAACGAAATTTATCGTTAGTTTAAACTCAAGGAGATGGCATAGCTATACTTTCAGGTAGATTGTATTTCAATCTCGCTTCAATTGGCTATGGATGATAATGATGCTGCTATTCATGATAATATAAAGAATTTCAGGATGGACCATATACGTTTCGATACCCTGCACCACCACTGTGGTACAGGGTATTACAGATTTTTGCATTTGCTTGCAACGCTGAGAAGGAGAAGAGCTAGACCCATTGATAAGTATAGGGATCGGCTTAGAATCACTTCCTGATTCGATTTAGCTATGTCCGTCTGTCTGTCAGTCCATTTATTATTGTAATCAAGGTACAGGTCGCATTTGTTTCCGATTTTCACAAAATTTTGCATAAGTCTCTTTTTTGGTGCAAGAACGAACGCTTTTGATTTAAAAAAAAAACGGTTCAGATTTAGATATAACTCCCATATATATCGTTCATCCGATATGCCCTTTTAAAGCTGTAGGAGCCACAATTTTAGTCCGATCTTTACCAAATTTGGTACGAAGTGCGTTTTTGAACGTGCCAATATATTTTATCACAATCGGATCAGATTCATATATAGCTCCCATATATATCTTTCATCCGATAATGTCTTTTAAGGCTGTAGAAGGCACAATTTTGGTCCGATCCTTACAAAATTTGGTACAAAGTGTTTTTTGTGACGTCCCAATATGTGTGCAAAATTTCATCAGATATTTCAATGGGTATGCAAAATTAAGATCTGACAAAATTTGGATATAAGTGCTATATATTAAAAGTATTACGTGGTGAAGGGTATTATATAGTCGGCTCCGCCCGACTTTTGCCTTCCCTTACTGGGTTTTCACATAATTTAAGTTCTTCTTTGTATGATTTTCAAAAAGAGGCGAGGAGTTTTTTGTGCTGGGATATCATTGTTTTTTCACTTAGAACTTCTAAGCCACGAGCGGAAGTAGGTTTATTTTTGCACAAAACAAAACGAGTGAAATACTTCACACATACTCGCACAAGACGAAAACATAGAAAGCAACTAATTTGCCATATCAATTTCAGTTGAGATTCTCGGATTCATATCAATGTAATCGTATCATTATGCAAATTATTCCAAGAAGAACAATGGATCATCTCATTGAGGATCATGAAGGCTTGTGAGTGAATAAGATATGGATATAGTCTTGGATATGGATATGTTAAATGAGATGTTTGTTGAACTCTATATGTCCAAAGCAGCATAGGTATGTTTCTACGTGGTTTATTCCGACAAGAGTGCATTGATAAACTGAAATCTTTATGTGACACTGAACCACCATCTTATAGCACTTTGGAAAACTGGTTTAATGAATTCTGTCGTGCACGACGATCGCTAAAGTCGAATTCCGTGAAAGTCGTCCAAAAACGGCTGTTGTACCAGAGAACACTGATGTCGTGCGTGAACTTATAATGCAAGATCGTTATGCTATATACCACGAGATAGGGGCATCCTTGGGAATGTTTTCCACCAGCATACATTCGAAATTGCATGAAGACATTGCTGGAAAAAACTCATTGCCCCTCAAAAAAAGATCGTGTCGATTAGTGCGAAGAAATGTTGAAAATTACGAGCGGTCATAGACAGCGAATCGTGAATCGTGCGCATGAGTCCGAAATAAAACAACAGCCGACAGTGTTGGTATATGAAGTCGAGCCAAATCCAACAAAAGTTGTTCGTGGTAGAAGCATTTCAAAGCAAATGGTCGCCTGTTTCTTCGGCAAAACCGGTAATGTGGCGACCGCTTAAGCATCATACCAAGTCAATTCTGAGAGGTACATCACAATTTGATTGCCTAAGATCGGTTCAGATTTGGATATAGCTGTCATATAGACCGATCTTCCGATTTAGGGTCATAGGCCCATAAAGGCCACATTTATTATCCGATTTCGCTGAAATTTGGGACAGTGAGTTGTGTCATACCCCTCGACATCCTTCGTTAATTTGGCCCAAATCAGTTCAGATTTGGATATAGCTGCCATATAGACCGATCCGCCGATTTAAGGTCTTAGGCCCCTGTTGTGTTACGCCCCTCGACATCCTTCAATAGTTTGGCGCAAATCGGTCCAGATTTGGATATAGCTGCCATATAGACCGATCCGCCGATTTAGGGTCTTAGGCCCATAAAAGCCACATTTTTTATCCGATTTTGCTGAAATTTGGGACAGTAAGTTGTGTTAGGCCCTTCGACATCCTTCGTCAATTTAGCTCAGATCGGTTCAGATTTGGATATAGCTGTCATATAGACCGATCTTCCGATTTAGGGTCATAGGCCCATAAAGGCCACATTTATTATCCGATTTCGCTGAAATTTGGGACAGTGAGTTGTGTCATACCCCTCGACATCCTTCGTTAATTTGGCCCAAATCAGTTCAGATTTGGATATAGCTGCCATATAGACCGATCCGCCGATTTAGGGTCTTAGGCCCATAAAAGCCACATTTTTTATCCGATTTTGCTGAAATTTGGGACAGTAAGTTGTGTTAAGCCATTCGATATCCTTTTCGACATCCGTATCGCATATGGTTCAGATCGGCTTACTTTTAGTTGTAGCTTCTAAAAAGACCAATATTTTGTTATACACAATTTAACACTCTCTTGTACGGATAAGTATTTGGTCCAAATCGGAACATATTTCGATATAACTGCTATGGGACATAAGGTATGCCATTATCATCGGATTTTGATGAAAGGTGGTTTACATATATACCCTAAGTGGTGGGTATCCAAAGTTCGTCCCGGCCGAACTTAACGCCTTTTTACTTGTTCATCTTATTCTTGTTCTACGCAAGATTCATTTGGGAAAGTGACCTTTTAGCTCTAGTTCCGAAAAAAATTTAAAATTCGTGTGCCTACGTTAATTTTGGGGACATTTTTGGAAACTTTTCCGTGACCTGCACTTTTGCCTTTGAACTTATATACATGTAGTTCAACTCAATGAATAAAATTGGTGCTTTGACGTATGAGTTATTCAAATTTCGATTTACGTCGCGCTTTTTTGGAACCAATCACAACGCAAATTGGGGTATTACTGTTATTGCAATTGTGTGCTCGTCAGGGGTATAGACACATTCTCACACAAAATATTTCTTCCTTTTTTGACAGAGCAAAGAGCAGTCAGTATGTTAAGATGCTTAATCGAATGTGGATAATAAATTCGGAAAGTGAAATTTTTTAAAGTTTCACCTTAGGTACAAAAATACCGGTATGATCAAAATCATTGGAGCAACAAACAAATGGCTACCAGGTACAAGCAAACACAACATGAATTTATAAGGCACATACATTGGTGTGTAATATTTACACGATAAAGAAATATCGGTCCCAAAGAAGGCATTTAAATGTACGAAAACAACAACTCCCATAAGTAATTCTTCCCTTTATTTATAGCATAGCGAATACAGCAGAAATAAAACCATTAGGGAGTTGTGTTAAAATGGAAGACTTTTAAATAAATTGTGTCTTATAACATCGTAATAAATCCAAGTTAACTTTGAAAGAGTTTAAATTATCGAATGATCTGCTTATAATTGCAAAAAAATTTGTTTGAAATATGTTACAACATTAAATTGTAAAATAAATTAATTAATAACAAAGAAAAAAACATATATGTGAGAAGTTTGCCCCTGTTCCTTAATGGAATGTTCATGGGTAAAATTTGCAAATTTGCAATAACAAATAAAAACTAGTTAAACCTCGATTAACATATTTTATACTAGTATATCAAGAAAGAAAGTCATTGTCGCAAAAAAATCATTTACTTTCATCGTAAACAAAGTCCATCTTTTTCACAAAACTAGTTTACTTGTCAAAAATTTCTTTAATATGACACGAATTATTTTGTTGGATTTAGTTTATCCTAGCTATCATGTAAAGGTGATAATACGAAGGAAGTCCCAAAAGTAGCCGACCTAACAAATAATAGTCCGAGTGAGCTAAATAAGACGACAAAGATGCGCTCTGAAGCGAGTTCATGGACCTTTGCCATCGCAACAAAGATAGATCTGGCGCAAAGTTTACTCATTATCAAATTTTCCGTCAATATGCGATATACAGAACTTTTTCAAATGCCCTTGACCTCAACAAGCTCACGAACAATCGACGATCCTTCAATACCATTTTGTGAATTGTTTTTAACCACTTTTTGCCATGATGTTCGGCGGGACTGCTCGTTGAGCCTACGGCCGTGGTCTAAAGTGGCAAAAGTCAAAATATTCGGAATGTAAATTTTTGGATGCAATTTGCTAAAGAATTGCAATTACAGTAAATGTAAAAGTTGGTTTCAATGTGTCAAGGAGTTTTGTGTGTAAAAGGGTTCAGATCTAAAAATTTTTGGTTATGCCTATTTTCCTTGTTTAAAGCCTAGTACTGCCTTGATTCACAGCGAAAATGCCTATTAAATTATTGCGAAATGCGACAAACTCTTTTCTTTGTCAGAACACAAACAAAAGGCGACAACACACAACAAAGACAACGGTATTGAAGTAGAGTTGATTCGGTCCATTTTGTGAGCATTTAATTACAATTGCAATTTAAATTGTGCGAAATTTATCCTGATGCAGCGATGTGTCGCTACTATCTTACTCAGTACCACTTTTTTTTACGGAATGTGTTCGCATTATCTTCGTCACCATTTTTTAACTTAGTGAATTTGATAAGTATACCGATCGACTCAGTATCACTTTCTGATTCGATTTAGCTATTTCCGTCTTTCTGTATGTCCCTCTGTCTGTCTGTCATCCGATCTTCTTCAAATTTGGCACAATCATTTTCTTGGGCCTAGAGACGAAGCCCGAGAGATCTCATAATTTTAATTTCGAGTGACGGTCACTATGAAAGTAAGTCAGTTGACTAGATTGGGATGTAAATAATGAGACAGTATGTTATTTTGAATATAAATATTGATCATATGGAATTTATACTTACCTAAATCTAATGAACTTATTAAGAAAAACTCGTGGAAGTGAGAACCAACTAAAGTAGATCAGGAGAAAATTTGTTCAAAAACGTTCGCCGTAGTTTTTTTGTTTTTTAAGTCTTAAAAATTATTTTCTTAAACCTGTAAAAGTATCAGCTGCATCTGCCTGCAACAGCAAAAGTTATGAATCTTTTTAAACCTTGTCACCATAGAATGAGATTGGATAACTCCCATATAAAGTGATACATCGATTTGACTTCTTGAGCCACTAGAAGCCTCAATTTCCGTTTGGGCTGAAATTTTGAAAGGAGTGTTTTGTTATGACTTACAAAAACCGTGCCAAGTATGGTTAAAATCCGGACATAATCTGATATAGCTCCAATATAAACCTATCTCCCGACTTGATATCTTGAGCCTCTGGAAACCTCAATTGTGTTACGATTGGACTGAAATTTTGCACGCAGTGTATTATTTTGACTTTCCATATCCATGGTAAGCATTGTCCAAATTGGTCTGTAACCTGATATAGCTCTCATATAAACCGATTCCCCGAACAATCTTCTACGTTCCCTATAAAATAAAATTTTTGCTTTATTTGGCATCAATTTGGTATGTAAAGTATATGCGCTTCAACTATGTTTGTGCAAATTTTTTGTGGAATCCATGGTGGTGGGTTCTAGATCTTGACAATATTTTGGTCGGATGAAGGGAATCTTAATGCAACTCACTTTCTTAAATTCAATATAGCAGCTATATCTAGATATAGTTAGATTAGGACCATATATGAGTCGTATATCGGAAGTCCTAATACAACACACGGTTTCAAATTCCAGCGAATGCGGATAGTAAATGCGTCTTTTATCGGCTTTAGACCCAATGTCGGCAGATCATTCTATACGGCAGCTATTTCTAAATATAGTCCGATCTGAACCATATTCGGATCGGATGAAAGGAAGTTAAAAGCAACACACTGATTAAAATCGAGACCCTAAATCGGCAGATCGGTCTATATGACAGATGTGGACCATACTCGGGTCGGATGACAGGAAGCTTAAAACAACTCATTGTTTCAAATTTCAGCCAAATCGGGTAATAAATGCAGCTTTTATGTGCTCAAGGCCTTAAATCGGAAGGTCGTTTCTATATGAGACCTTCCCAACACGTGGCCCTATCGGTTCGAAGTCTCCTATAATAATAAATACCATATGTGCCATGTTTCATTCACCTAGGTTAACTCCTTCTATTTTTCGCCAACTTTACTAAGAACTCATAACACTGTGTTGATCCCAGCTATGTCCGTCAGCTTATGATCATTTGTAATTAAAGTAAAGATTGCAACTTCCATCCGGCCATCTTGAAATTATGCACAGACTTAATTTTTGCTCTAGAGACGAAGTTAATTGATCCGATTCGGGCTAATATTGCAATAATGTTTTCTTTTGTTAACCGATCGTCAGGAAAACTACCACGAAGGATTTTCTTGTGACTCTTGATATTACTGGGGAATTTCATAGGTTGAGATTTCCGTTGAAATTTAGATATAGCTCCCATATATATGCATGTCCTTGTGGCCCGATTTTCTCCTCTGGAGCCTTTGTCAGCGCATTTATCTATCGATCTTCTCTACATTTTGCACAATGTTTTCCACTAAGATCAGATTTAGATATATGTCCCATATATATGTTTGTTCGATTTTGAGTAATATTGCAATAATGTGCTTGTAACCGATTCTCACGAAATTTGGCTTTTACCACTATCTTAAAACTATTAACATTTTTACCGAATTTAATCAAAATCGGTTCAAATAAAGATATAAACAAATTATTTTCATTGATCGAGCAGTTGTTAACGAATTTTTACACGGATTTACCCTAAATTTGTTGCGGATTATTTTACCGATTCCGAACACCTTCGATGAAGTTGAAGAAAATTGGTTCAGAATTAGAAATAGCATACAATCATAACGTCCAATTAAGACTTAAAGGTTATGTATAAGGTATTATATAGTCCGTCCGATTTTTGCCTTACCACATTTGTTTTTCACGTAGAGCTTTAACGTATATAACACATTCTTTCACTTTTCCAAAGGATGTGTGGTATACCAATTTCATAATTTCGTTTGTAACACCTCCAATTTTTGGTTTACTTGCTGGCCCGGTGGCCTTCGATACAACCTTAAGTGCTCTACTAACAAAATCCCTTAATTTTGTCCCATGTTGTCGAAGTTCGCCTTCATTTCCGTTATTTGAGGTTTTGCCGGGCTCCTTGACACTTTTAACTAAGTTCGATTATCAGATTTGTAATTTTCTCTTAAAGACCTTTTACTTGAGTTCCTTTTTGTTTTGGTCGACCTGCATGTTAATTGTGGATAATTTTTGATGTCCTATATTACACAGAAAGAAAAGTTGGCACAATATTTAAGGATTTATTTGTAGAATTTTGGCAATGAAAACGAGCCAAATAACCAAATTTTTAAAAAAAAAGATTCTATCTTTAAATTTAGTTCTATTCCTTTACAACCCACTCTAATTGTAGTGTTTATTGCTATTTGTCTTGAATTTCTGGATGTCTTAGATAGTAGGAAAGACATATACATCGGAAGTCGATTCCACATACGAGCCGTTCGAGCGCAAACAGAATTCTCTCAGTATTGCATGGTCCGATCAGCTGGCCAATTGATTAGAAACCAGTGTGAGCTTCTAGAAAGTCTCGTATTTCTGACAAACAGCATCCAGTTAGGAATCAGAAGACTAATTTCCGAGGAATACACACCGTGGAAGAATCAATAGGACAGCGCCATATAAACCAAATTTCGACCATGCTCAAGGGAAACAATAGAGTTGGATGCCCTACCTTCTACAATCAACAATAACGTCCGCCTCTGAACACGGTCAGGCAGCTCCAGAGATGATTTAGAAGCTCCGGCCCATATATGCGAGTTGTATTCCATCTTTGGCCTGATGTACGTAGTGTTGATATTAAGAAGATCAGAGGGAGTGAAATATTTCTTACACCGCTTAAGAAAGCCCAATCACTTGAATGCTTCCTTCGACACTTCAAATAGATGTTTTGACCAACGGACATCAAATTGTATCTTCATTCCCAGAACATCAAGAGCCCCTGACAGCACGATGTATATGGATGAGAACTAGGGATCCCAAGTTGGGACAAAAAGTCGACTTTTAGACTATTCGACTTTATCAAAAAGTCGCCTTTTGCAAAAAGTAGACGTTTCGACTTTTCGTCAAAAATTTGCAATATATTCCTAATAAAATACTTCGATTCCCTACAAGTTTTCGTTTTCATAGTTTTCATAGAGCGGAGGTATAAAGAAGAATTTGCAATATTGAGTAACGAACTTTTATTCTCTATCACTTCCTCAATAAAACCCTAAAAGAAATACAAAATTACCTCTATTTTATCCGTTTTATGTATCCAACATTATCAAAGACCAGTTTTCAAGAAATGTAGAATTTCTAAATTTTGCTGTTGTCGTCACCATTAAACATAAAAGCAGACTGCCTTCACCAAATCGGAGTCAATCAATCAAATTTCATCTAGACTTCGCTAAATTCGGTGATTTTTAGACAATTTGGTATAAAAATGTGGGGTTCAGAGCATAAATACCGGAAATTGTGGGTACGTTAGTATGGGGTCTACACCTACATTTGGACCCATATGGACCATATTCGCATTGTATAGGCTTAAGATGTTTAATCTGGAGATGGATCTATATGGCAGCTATATCAAACTATGGACTGGGATGAGTAAATTTTAATTTTTTTTCTAAATCAGACATTAAATACTCCTATACAACCCATCATCGAACATAAACGCTTAATGAATAAAAATGCATCTGTGCCAAAATTCAGCTTCCATAAACATACAATTATTAAGCAGAATCTTTCACTTATAAGGACGTAATCCCTAAAATTGTTCTTGGTTAAGGCACGAATTGTTATTACTATCTGAATACCGCTGCCGAAGACCATCAAAACGATTCAACCATGTAATGCAATTACCAAGTCGCGGCTTCCGTTTAAATGTACATAAGTATACGAACCATTTCATTCTTATAAGAAAGCCAAAAAAAAAAAATTTTTTTTGCTTTCCCCCCAGAGAAAATGTCTAGGTACGCTAATGGCAACGAGATATATGAAAGCTAACTGAGCAGTTCAAAGCAATTCATTGTTCCAAATTGTTGGGGCAATTTGTAAAACTAGGCTTTATATGAACTACAATAGATCAATAAATTTGATCTATTTGACAACCATATCCATATATTATTTGGATCGGTTGAGGAGCAATTTTCCTAACAGTGCCATAAGTAATACTGGCAAAGAAAATATATACCTAAAAAATTTGTCCCCTGCCCTTTCACAAGCATTCTGTTGGCAAAAATTATGTGTGTGAAGCTGCTTTTCCTTTTTCAGCAGACAAAATCTGCTGTTTAAACAAACTCAAGTTAGCAATTGAGTCGAAAATGCTAACAATTTTAAAGAAGTATTTGTTATAGTTGTAAACGGAACGGACATTTTTTGGCTGCTGGTTAAAAGTTGTATATTTTTTACATAGCAAACTTAAACACCCATTTTCCCCTTTTTAATATACGTACACTGCCATAACTATTAATTAAGAAATTAAACTAAACAAACAATTAAAACTATTAAAACATTTTAATTTTCTATTAGAACGCATAAGTATGCCGGCCACAAGAACGTAGACCAGTTGCCATAAATGCCACCATCACGATAGTCTCTTCATAAATTTATCCAACAATAATTAATAGCTTTAATTAAAGTTGCACTGAAATAAAAAACAAACGAAATAACGAACGGGAACCGCAACTACCGCACGCACTTCAATGTACTGCGGCTGTCTGTCATCATAATTATCATAAACTTATTCATTTTCCCTCTGAGTGCAGCCACCAACGGTAGCCACTCACCCAGCGTTTCATGGTTGCCTGCCTGCCTACTTGGTTTTTTGCTGGGTACTTTCAACAATTGCCGCACTGTATCTGTTATCGCGATTGCGCGGCTTCAGTTGCTCCTGCTGCTTTGTTGGTTACAAAAAAACTCCATATGGGGCCATCGCACAAGGGAGTTGCAAGTTGCAAAACAACACCAAATGCAACTGGAAACTGTCATGCCAATGTGGTCACTGCTGCCAGAACACCAGTCATTGTGGAAAAAGATGTTTTGTATTGAAGAAGAAGCAACGATGCTATGGGGAGATATGATGCCAATGTTTAGTCGCGTATATCCATCTATGATATCGACGAATGATGACTGTCATCACCATGGAAGTGGAAGAGTCGTCCGCCATGTAAATGTTTCATATTGTCAATTTGTAATGTCATAAGTTACTGCTAGATGACGCTAAAACTGTTTGGAAGAGGGCAGTGTTAGGCTAGCCAATTACTTCTGTAGTTGGCCATTACAGAAAATGTATTCCTCTAGCGGAACGTAGAAGAGCTTCGATCTTCTGCGCTTCTTTTCCAATCTCTGACACCCAGTTACGAGATGTCGCACTTCACTTGGTCACACCATCGAAGTTTGGTCTTACTCTTAAAGGTTTCATTGCTGGAGATTCTTCTTCCATTATGACAACATGACCTAAAATTTTTTCAATTTCATAAAATTGCAATCATTCACTCAGCTCTAACCATTTAAAATTTCTGAGAGTTATCTCTATCCGTTCTCAAATTGTATATTTTTCACTAGCATTTTTCGATTCTATACCACTGTGCCATGGTTCCCACAATAGTAATCCGAACCCGCTAGCAACTTATCTGCCGAGGAGCTTGTTCTCGAAGCTAAGTTTAAAAACTGTACTAAAACAAGTAAAAAGGCGTGAAGTTCAGCCGGGCCGAACTTTGGATACCCACCACCTCGGGTATATATGTAAACCACCTTTCATCAAAATTCGGTGAAAATTTCATACCTTATACTCATATTCCTCATACCGATCTGAACTATATACACGAATGTATACACGGATGTCAAAAAGCCGAACATAAGTCGCTGCGTCAAATTTCAGCGAAATCGGATTATAAATCCGCCTTTTATGGGGCCAAGACTTTAAATCGAGATATCGGTCTACATGGCAGCTATATCCAAATCTGGACCGATTTGGGCCAAGTTGCTGAACATGTCGAAAAGTCTAACACAAAGCACTGTCCCAAATTTCGGCGAAATCGGACAATAAATGCCTCTTTTATGGGCCCTAAACCTTAATTCGAGAGATCGGTCTATATGGCAGCTATATCCAAATCAGGACCGATCTGTGCGATATTGCAGAAGTATGTCAAGGGGCTTAACTTAACTCACTGTTCCAAATTTCGGCGACATCGGACAATAAATGAGCATTTTATGGGCCCAAATCCATAAATCAAGAAATCGGTCTATATGGCAGCTATATCTAAATCTGAACCGATCTGGACCAAATTGAAGAAATATGTCAAAGGGCCTAACACAACTCACTGTCCCAAATTTCAGCAAAATCGGATAATGAATGTGGCTTTTATGGGCCTTACACCATAAATCGGAGGATCGATCTATATGGCAGCTATATCGAAATCTGGACCGATCTGAGCCAAATTGACGAAGGATGTCGACGGGCCTTACACAATTCACTGTCCCGAATTTCATCAAAAACGGTTAATAAATGTGGCTTTTGTGGGCCTAAGACCCTTAACCGAACGATCGGTCTATATGGCAGCCATATCCAAATCTGAACCGATCTGAGCCAATTTAACGAAGGAAGTTGAAGGGCCTAAGACAACTCACTGTCCCGAATTTCAGCGAAATCGGATAATAAATGTGGCTTTTATGGGCCTTAGACCCTAAATCGGAGGATCGGTCTATATGGCAGCTATATCCAAATCTGGACCGATCTGAGCCAAATTGACGAAGGATGTCGGAGGGCCTAACACAACTCACTTCAACAAAATCGGATAATAAATGTGGCTTTTATGGGCCTAAGACCCTAAATCGGCGGATCGGTCTATATGGGGGCTATATCAAGATATAGTCCGATATAGCCCATCTTCAAACTTAACCTGCTTATGGACAAAAAAAGAATCTGTGCAAAATTTCAGCTCAATATCTCTATTTTTAAAGACTGTAGCGTGATTTCAACAGACAGACGGACGGACATGTCTAGATCGTCTTAGATTTTTACGCTGATCAAGAATATATATACTTTATAGGGTCGGAAATGGATATTTCGATGTGTTGCAAACGGAATGACAAAATGAATATACCCCCATCCTACGGTGGTAGGTATAAAAAATTAAATTGAGAGTCATCTGTGAAGTGAAGATTTAAATTATTTATTGATGTGGGGAACGGGAGACATACAGCCTGTATTCTTGCATATTGTAGCCTTAATACTTTTTACTTCCGTAGTTACGCAGTAGTGACAAGTTAGTAGCGGGCCAGGAACTGTTAACTGGCTTTCCTCTAGGTTAGGCTTAAGTGGCAGTCTGCAGACGTTTTCGATCATTATGATACCACATGAACAGGTGGAGGAAGATACCTTCAGGTTATTACCGTTGAAACATTTAGATCGCTTCAGACAAGTCCTCAAAGAAATGGGACACACACTAAGCAGATGTTCTTTAGTTTCCTCTTACTCGAACTTCTCACAGCTTCTGCAGAAGTCGTTACTTGCAACGTTCAGTCTATCTAACCGATCAGACAGCGACCTGTCATGACGCACACTATACAGAGTGTGCGACAACAAATCACAACTCGCTCTTTTTGACCATCTGTCATTCGTTGCCTTTTGGGACTTTTCCTGAAAACCTAGAAGCTTAAATGTCGCTAGAGGCATACCCACATGTTCCATTTTCCCTGGAATGAAAGGTAAGGTAAGGTAAGGTAGTTCTCTACAATTCCCTGGGATTTATGGCCCGGCACCCAGAGCAGGTGAATGTAAAAATCGTTCAGAGACCTTGGTCGGCAGTCGAGGGTGGTCTTGAATTCAGAAATACGTTTCACTAGATTTAATGGCATCCTGCCTGTCTCAGAATAAGAATATACGCCAATCGTCATTATAACATTAACATAACATCGTAGCCATTTCAACACTTCTTAAATTGTAAGGATTTCCGCCTGATACACATTGGAGTGGTCGGGTTATCTTCTCGATATGACCAGTCCTAGTTCTTCAAGGCCAACCTGATCGTCTAGTTTGGAAGCATCCGCGATGCAAAACAAGTCTTTCTTTGGATCCGGCTGATTGTTGAAGAGTAGGTGAACTTTTGAATCGCCGTCCATATAGAATTAAAGGTCTGTTAACTGCACTATACTCTCCTCTATACGACACACCAATCAGGTACTGATTGTTACCTATGTGTCCGAGAATATCAGCTAAAATATATTTAAATGGGAAGACTAAGATGACAATAGCTTCCTTGATGATTGCATAGACTTTTGCCTTGGTGAAAATCCCGCAGATATAGTCACCTTACTAAGCAGAATGAAAGCTGTCAGAGATAATTTTCGACTTTCGATATTCTACTGAAATGTCCCCAGTAAACCTGAAAAGGTGGTGCAAACTAGGGAGAACATATTATGATGGTCAAGAGAGTACCACAGTTCTTAACGACTCACTTTAGTATGCGTGCCTTGCCAACCTATCAAACACTTCAATATTGGGAAAGCCACAAGGGCACCACAGGACTAGGACATCTTTCGGATTGGGTGTAGACTATATGGATGTAAGTTGAAGAGACTAAGAACAAATTCTGTATTTAGTTGCGTGGGAGTTATTTTGGAGGCCTTAAGGCTGCATAAGATAATAGCCTTCATAACTTTTGCGATAGGCTACATTAACATGGACAATATCTGATGGATAACACTAGCACTACCCTTGGATATACATTTAGCGGGATACTTTCTAACAAACAACATGGCGGTGAAGGCGTTAGCATTATTATTCATTCTCGAGAAAATTATGTCAAATATCCTTTGAGCGAACAACAGTTTCGATTCATATGGTTCACCAGGCCGTTTTTCATGATAAACCGACCCAACGGCTTTGGGAGATCCCTCTGCTTAAAAGCGAGCCTCTACTTAAAAGTGAGAAAGAACTGAAAAAAAAAATTTTAAAATATTCAAAACCAGTAAGGAAAGGCAAAATAATATCCTACACCACCCAGTCTGCGTACTACTTTTAATGCATGGAATTTATGTTGAAATATAGAAACGTTTTAATTTTGCATACCTATTGAGAATCTTGTAAGATTTTCTTACAATAGGACCTAAATTGTAGCTACTAGAGTCTTAAAGGCCATATATGAAACATATATATGGGGGCTTCATATAACTAAATCTGGATGGACTTTTATAAAATTTAGCACTCGTCAATAAAACACCTCACTCAAAATTTTATAAAGAATATATGAGAGCTATATCTAAATCTGAACCGATTTTGATGAAATTTCGCAGAAACAATCCGTGCCGATCGGATGAAAATTGTAGCTACTATGGTCATTTAAGTGCAAATCGGGCGATACATATATATGGGAGCTATATCTAAATCTCAACCGATTTTAATCAAAATCAATAGCGCCAAAAAAGTGATATGTGCAAAATTTCATGACGATTGGACAACAAATGCGACCTGCACTTTGATAACAGGAATACATGGACTCACAGACGGACAAACGGACATGGCTAACTGGAATTAGAAAGTGATTCTGGGTCGATCGGTATTCTTATCATTGCGTCTAGCTTTCTTAGCATTGCAAAGAAACGCACAAACTTATAATGCACAAAGTAGTGGTGTAGGGTATAATCATTGGTAAGTGGATCTGCTCCAAACAAAATTAAGCACTCGTTATACGACCAGACATGTTATATGAGCTGTCATTTTGAGAATTGACAAGACTTGTTTCATGTACGTCATATACGAATAGAGCGCGCTATAATCGGCATTTATTTTCATAGGTTAGGTTAGGTTGAAAAGAGGGTGCAGATATTTATACGCCCCATGCCACTATGGACATACACCTAACCCAGTAATCGGTTTGTTGTGCTCTCCAAAAACTATAAAGTAACCTCTTTAAAGAAAATGTTAAGTTAGGAATTCCGTGCTACTTACAAAATCCCTAATTGTTTTCAATACCACTCCTCTAAATTGGTTCATGTCAGGTATTGTGTCTCCACCTAAGTGCAGGTAACTGTTAGACGCAAAGCCGGGTAATGACAAAGGAAATACCCAAAGTCTCATGATATTCCCCGCATGCCCTACACATGCTATAACTTGCCGCACCCACTTTATATAAGTGAATTCGTAGTCCTATGTGTCCCGTTATGATACCAAAAGCTATTCTGAGATCCTTCCTACTTCCTTTCAGTATAGCCTCGTCTTCTCACGATCTGGAACCCCCCATAGGATTATCGCCGTCCTACCGACCGTTTCGCTGTTCCACAATGTTGCATGCGCATTCGTCGCCCACTCCCTTAACTCGGACTGCGTCGACTCGAAGAGCTTTGAGTTAACCAAATTTATTGACGGCAGTCCTCTGGCCTTCACCGCCAAGTCGTCTGCCATTTCATTCCCCCTTACTCCATTATGGCCCGGCACCTAGACGATGCGGATTTTGCCATCATCAGAGAAGGCCTTAATCTTCTTCTTACACTGCAAGACTGTTCGTGACCTTACCGTCCTGGTTTTTATTGCCCTTATGGCAATTTTACTGTCGGTACAGTTGTGCACACTCGACGTCCACGCGTACTTTCATATGTATTGTACTTTTTTTAATAGACATGTGTCATGTGTATTCATTGTATATTCGACGAAATAAAAGCTCGATTTAATAGAAAAAGTTGTATATATAATCCAATATCCATAATAATAATAATAAATACGTATACAAATATTTCAGCTGTCCTTTTGCTGCCGACATTTTGTGTGTAAAACTTCATGTACTAATTTCTTTCGCTCTGCGGTAAGCCGTTCGGACCCGACAATAAAAAGAAGGTTACTTATCATTGAGCTTAAACTTGAATCAGACAGCACTCATAGATATGCCAGATGTATCCCCATGGGTTTCCTAATGAAATGTTCATAGGCAAATTTGCTTCAACTGGAGCATGAAAGATTTACCATAGACAAATGGTTGTATAGTCTTATCAGGAAAATTTCCAAAAAGCTCTAACAGAAGTCAATAGCTCAGTCATAACATAGGCGAACTCAACGAGAAAATTGTTGAGTTAAAAAAAAAAGTTTGGGAAATTTTTACGGCAAACAAAATACTTTTATCACGAATTTTTGCATTTATTGTAACCGTGTAACTATTCATTCCAAAATATCAAACGTTGGCCACAAATGTAGTATTATTGAATTTTTATTGCAAACCCTTTAGCAACTTCGTCTACAATAAAAGAGCCTTCATTTTGTTGTAAAAACAAAAACTCTTTTATTGCAAAAGTGCTTCGATAGCCGCAAACTATTATCGTGTATCCAATAATTATTCTCTTGTGTCTCTCCACCAAGAGATAAAGGATGAGTATTTGAGCGTATAGACTAGTGGTTAGCAAAAATACTCACACTTTTGGATATTGTACGTACACAAGAAAATATTCCCAAACAGGTAGGTTTTTTTTTGTTTTTTGATTGAGCAAAGAGCACTCAGTATATTGAACAGTTTGGACGAGTGCGGATGGTAAACCCGGAAAGTGTCAAATTTTAAAGTTTGGGTACAAAAATTCTGGTATGTCCAATGACAAAAATTATTAGAGCAACACACAAATGGCTGCCGTATACAGAAAAACATAACAAGAATTTCTAAGACGCAGAAATAGTTTGCTAACATTTACGCAATAAAGCAATATCCATCCCAAAGTAGGTATTTAAATGTGCGAAACCAACAACAAAAATTTTTTTGTTTTATTTATTTAAACAAATATAGCCAACCCTAATACAAAACCATAAAAGAGCTGTGCGAATATGGAAGGCTTTTAATGTACTTGTGTATCAAAACATCGAAATAAATCCAAATATACTTGTAATTTGTAAAAATTTAAGTTTGATTTATGTTACAACATTAAATTGAACGTGGCATCCTTTTCAATATGCACAACTCATTTTAAACGTTTGACGTTACATTTATTTATAAATAAAGAAGTTGAAACCCTGAATAACATGTTCTATACACCAAGAATGAAAGTTATTTTGTGGATAAAAAATAATTTAAAGTTGTCACAAATTCTCTCAAAAACATGTACTTTTATCGTAAACAAAGTCCATTGTGTTTCAATGTAGTGAGGAGGAACTCAATTCAGCCTAAAGAACAGAGAGCAGGCAATGAGACCATGATTGAGATAAGCCAGATAAACATCCACCGGAGCAAGACAGCTACTCACGCTCCAATGAAGGAAATCAGCAAGGGCAAGATTCATATTGCCTTAATTCAGGAGCCATGGGCGACCCGGAGCAAAGTATCTGGACTGAACCATATCCACTACCGATTATTCTATGCTAATACTGGCCACCGTGACGCAAAGGTTAGCACTTCCGCCTATGACGCCGAGCGCCTGGGTTCAAATACCGGCGCCAACATCAAAAAATTTCAGCGGTGGTTATCCCCTTACTAATGCTGGCTTCAATTGTAAGGTATTCTGCCATGTTAAAACTTCTCTACCAAGTGGTGCCGCTATGCGGCATATAAAAGTAGGCCCCTTATCATTGAGCTTAAACATTAATCGGACTGTATGCTCTGTTCTTTAATGTTCTTGGGACAATTTAGTTAAATTTTGTAATCCTGGTACTCGGCGGAATACCTGCGTTATTTGTCATAAAAATTTAAATTATGGATGTTCCCCAGAGTTGGCAACGTCGGATGCAACAGTGATGAGACAGGTAGACGGTGGAGCATACCTGGTATCACTTTATCTGCCTTTCGACTCTCCGACAACGCCACCTACGTCGGATGGTGAGGAAAGCAAAACAGACACTAAACGAGGTGCTAATAGGGTGCGATGCTTACTCTCACCACATTTCGTGGGGTCGTACCAACACTAATAAATGGGCCAAGCCCTGGCTGAGTTCTTTAATACTAACGACCTAGTAACACTTAATATTGGTAACACCGCTACCTTTGTTAATAGGATTAGGGAGGAGGTTTTAGATGTGACAATACAGAAAATCTAATCCATGAGGTTCTGGATTGGATGGTCTCTATGGGGCATTCCCTCTCAGACATTCCCTTACAATAGCAAGGCCATCGCCGAATACGATTAGCTTCCGTAATAAGTTGCAAACCAACTGGCCAAAATTCGAAAGACTACTCAGAATAAAACTTGGGCAAGATAATTTAGATAGTTGAAGCAATATCAACAGGATTACGACTGCACTAGTGGAGTCTTTCGAAGATAGTTGTCCTCTTCGGGAAATCAAATCAGCCCAAGAAAAACCCTGCATGACCTCGGAGATTCGCAACATTGGTAAAGAGGTCCGCACTTTATACTTTATAATAGAGCACTTCATAATAAGGCGGAAGTATATTGGGGTGTGTATTACATACGGCTCAAGGAGTAATAAGATTACCAGAGCGGCAAAACGTGCCTCCTGGAAGCTTTTCTGCTCAAATGCAAACGGTATGCCTATGTCAATTGAAGGTCGGTGAAGACTGCCCTACACGAGGTTGTGCATAACATAGAAGAATCCTTCGATGCCATATACATTAGCATAAATATAGGGGAGAAAGAGGCACAAGACACGCCACGCAATTTATCGCCACTCTTTTGGATGATCACCATGAAAAAGCTATTAAGGATGCTGACTGAGGAGGGATTTGAACCCGTCAGCATAGTAGACGATATACTTATTATAATACTTCTTAGGGGCAAGTATTAGAACCAGCTTTGCAGAAGATCCGAATCTATGTAGACCGGCTGAATCTGATCTGATCGGGCATGTAACGCTGTGGAACAGCGTAACAGTCGGTATAACGGCAAAGATCCTATGGGGTGATCCTGATCGTGCGAGGACGAGGCTATTACTGAAAAGAAGTAAGAAGGAGGTCAGTATTCCTTTTGGTATCATAACAGGAGCCATAGAACTACGAGCTCACTTGTGCAAAATCGGTGCGACAAGTGATAGCATGTGGGGAATATAATTAGACGTTTGAGCATTTCCCATGTTATCGCCCGGCTTTCGCGGCTAAAATACACCGGTACTTAGGTGGGGACACAATACCAGACATAAACCAACTTAGAGGATTGAATGGAAAATAATTAAGGATTTTGTAAGTAGAATGGAATTCCTAACTAAATGGAATTCCTGAACTGGCTTAGTTGCATGTGGCGGATTAATACACGCAACCTCTTTACCTAACCTAACCTAACCTTTTCAGAAAAGACGTTTATTTGGAGAAAGTTTCCTTTATGTCAAACGATTTTTTTGCGTGTGGGTCCAAGCTATATCCATATTCACCATACTCAATATGGATGTTGAGAAGCCCAACACAACTTTTTTATTAAATTCCAGCGAAATCAGGTAATAAATGCACTATTTAAGGATTCAATATCTTAAAATGGGAGATAAAATTATATGACAGACATATCCAAACATAGGGCGATCTGAACCATACTTGACTCTGATATTGTGTGTTGGCACCACAACGCAATGTGGTAACTTTCAGCGAAATAGAGTAATAAAGTACAAATATATTCCAATCTAGACTATACTTTTTATGGATGTCGAGGGGCCTTACACAAGTAGCTGTACACAATGAAAATCGGATAATAAATGGGCTTAAGATCCAGATTCGGGAGATGGCTCCAGGCAAGTCCGAAATTGTACTCCCTACGAATAAAAAAAATATGTGCATAGTTTTAGAAACATATCTAAATTTTTAAAGACTACAGCGTGATGTCAACGGTGGACGGAATTACATGACTAGATTACGACGATCAAGAATGTACATTGACTATAGGATCGGAAATGAATATTTCGATGAGTTAGTAACGGAATGACAAAATAATATACCCCCATCATTCGGTTCTGGGTACAAAAACTATACATTCATTGTACTCTGATTACATCCTTATTCGATATAAATTTGCATAATTTTGAGGATATTACACCCGTGTGAAAGAAACTTGAGTTGTTTGAAATTTTAGTTAAATTCTTTTTACAACTTGATGTTACTCTATATCGAAATCTCAAGTATATCCAAGGGAATTGTTGAGCTGACGGGCTTGCGCGACTGGGAACTACCCTACGTATTCCAAGGGGACTGGAAGCTGTTGGTAAGCCTCTAACGACATGAAAGCTAAGTCTTCAGGATCAGGACCAAATGGCAACGAATGATAGATAGTCACAAAGGAGGGTTGTGAGCATTCCAAAATTATGGGGCCTAATCAAGACTTGAAGAGTTCTACCGCTTTGCTGTCACTGGCTAGAAGAGACGTCTCAGTCATTGTGCCCGTCATTACAGGTCACTGTATGATCGGTAAACATGCTGACAGTCTTAAGGTAACGACTTTTGCTGAAGCTGTGAGGACGTCGAGGAAGAAGAGACCATAGAACGTCTTCTGTGTGTGTGTGTGTCCCGCACTGGCAGTCAGAAGGAGTTCCACCTTAGGTTCTCACATCTTTGAGAACTTTTATTTAGCGGATGTGAACATTTGCAAGCTGTTGAGCTTTTTAAGGCGATCTGGATGATACAATGGTAGGAACCAGAAGGCATCTTCCTTCTCCTGTTTCAATGCCATCGCAATGGACGCAAACGTCTAAGTGGGTCTAATGGCAGACTGCCACTTAAACCTAACCTAACCAAACCCTAGTCCAAGGGTTAGTTAATTACACCGATTTTCGCTTTAAGATTTTGTGAAAGCATCTCCTCTTACGGAGCATCATCTCGTCAGAAACTGTCATTTGGCGTGGACACTTACTCGTAAGTTCCTTATGAGATCTCATGAAGTTTCACATGGGGACCAATCATCCAACAGGCAAAAAAAACCAAACAAAAAAAAAAAAAATGATAAAAAATACGTTTATATCTTTGGCAGCGATAAAAAGCAATGACGATAGCGTGACAGTAGCTAATGATGGGTGAATACTTGAATTAAGAAAAGTCGGCATGAGTTGTGTCGTGGTGAATGAAAGGATGGATAACGCATCGTATCGCACCACACATAGCTGTAGCCGTAGCTGGCTTTTATTGAAAACTACAAAAATGCTCAAAATGTTGGAAATTAGTGGATTTTCTTTGTGACTATGGGAATTACGCTCGTAAATAACTGACATCGTTTGATGAGCTGCTTCTGTGCGGCTGGCGTTTGTTGCAGTAAAAATTCCACGAAAGGGGTCATCAGCAATTAGAGAAGATCTTCGTCGTAATGATTATAATTGAGAATTTAATTGAAGTGAATTGCATTTTGTCATGAAGTTTATCAAAATGGATATGCGCTCATCTCTTCTTTGGCGGCTAAAGGCTTCAATAAATTCTTAAGTCTTCAGTTAAGTGCACTCAGAGGCAATAATTTGTGACAACAATGTATGGAAAGTTTGTTTGAAATACAATACTTTGATGATTAGAATTACAAAGTTAGGTATGCAGAATGGCCGAAACGATATTGCAGATGGCATATGGCAGGGCTAGACTCAGGAGCCTCAATGTTAATCCAGAGAAGACCGAAATCTGCCTGTTCACGAGAGAGACGAAAGTGGTCCAATAAGACGCACCACGTTGCCTCAATGGAACAATTTCGATATCTGACAGGGTCAAATACTTAGGAGTGATCTTGGTAAGGAAAATGTTGGGCGTTATGTAGACGGGCCACAGGCTCGAAATGGGGCTTGAATGCCACTATGGACATACACCTAAGCCAGTAATACTCCAACGTCTCATCATCTTTCCCGCATGCCCTACACATGCTATCACTTGCAGCACCGATTTTACATAACTAAGATCGTAGTCCTATGTGTCCCGCTATGATACCAATAGCTATACTGACCTCCTTCTTACTTCCTTTCAGTAATAGCCTCGTCATCTAACGATCTGGATCCCCCCATAGGATTTTGCCGTCCCACCGATCATTTCAATGTTCCACAATGTTGCATGCGCATTCGTCACCCACTCCCTTAAATCGGACTACGTCGACCCGAAAGGCTTCGGGTTAACCATGTTTATTGACAGCAGTCCTCTGGCCTTCACCGCCAAATCGTCTGCTATTTCATTTCCCCTTACTCCGTTATGGCAAAGCACCCAAACGATGCGGGTTTTGCCATCCTCAGAGAAGGCGTTAATATCCTTCTTACAATGCAAGACTATTCGTTACCTTACCGTCGTGGTTGTTTTTGCCTTTATGTCAATTTTACTGTCGGTAAAGATGTTCACATTCGAAGTCCTCGCATTAGCACCACACCACTTCACGCATTCCGTGAAGTGGTGTGGTCCTCCGCCTGCAGGACCGTTTTATGGTCAGGCAGTCTAAAACAGATCTCAGTCCCTGGGTTCTCAATGTAGACCCCAGGCCCACTCTGTCCTCTAGCTTTGATCCATCCGTGTAACATGATCTTGCAGATGGCAATACTAGGGTTCCGCCAATCCAAGACTGGGCCGATGGCAGTACTACCACGAACTCGACTTCAAGGTTCATCTCAGGTATCCGATCGGAAATCTCTTTCCTTCCATCCAGGTTTCCTATTGTCGCCTCGATTATTCCGCGATGGTATGAGCTGCTCCCATATTCAATCCATTCTCCCATCGCCTTAAGTCTCAATGCCGCAGTGGTTGGCGCACACATAATCTGTATGACAATAATCTCCAGGGCCCTAGTGGGCGTGGTCCTCATCGCTCCGCCTATGCCAAGACAAAATGTTCTTTGAACCTGTTGAATGGTTGTATGGTACTGAATACCAAATTCGTTAACTTTTCTACTGTCGGCTTTTAACTAAACGATTTTTGTTAAAACACTTTACTAAATTCCATTACTGGCGACTTAAAGGAGTTTATACTTTTTATAGCGCACAACAAGCTGATTACTGGCTTAGGTGTATGTGTATAGTGGCAAATGGCGGATTAATATCCGCACCCTCTTTTCAACCTAACCTATCAATTGTGTCATGAACAATAAAAAGTTAGCATCATATATTGTTAGAATTGGGCAAAACTTAATATTCTTAATATAATGCTTCCCTTGATGTATGACATATGATGATACGACTTCAGATGGTTTAATATGTCATATAGTTTGTTAGAAAATGGAATGGAGAAGAGTGATCCAGTCTAAATTTCATTCCACTAGGGTGACAACGGCAACTGTTATGAGTTGGTGATGCTAAATATGTAAAAGGATTTATGTGGTAGAGTTTAACAATTCAAAAATGTCCACCATTTTCATTCATTCACCTTCCCTGTGGCAAGTTCTTAATAAAATTTTATTAATTAAAACTACATGTCTTTGACGGTATTGCACACGAGTATTAACTTAATTTTGTCTATTTATGCAACAGTTTTTTGCGTTCGGCTTCGAAGCAGTGGAAGTAGTGGCCACAATGTAGGCATGCAACAAAATGTTGCATGATGATTATTTAACATTAAATGTTACCAACTGGGTAATTGACAACAATAATAATGTACCACATGCTGAGAATGGATGTGCGTGGAACATGCACCACTATGCCATCACCACCGCCATCGGCATTACTTCAACCCGAAGTGGCCGAGCGAGATCTCAGCAAAACTTTAACCGGCCACACAGTTGAATTCCAACTCATTATTGCAATACTTGTCGACAGTATACATAACATAAATGAAGAAGATATTAAACAAATCAACTAAATAATCGATGGAGCTACTGATCCAATCGTATTTTTAAACCACCAACTAGCCCACATATTGGATTAATACAATAAATGTTACTTCTGTGAGCTAGTGAGTTAAGCCAAAACAAGGCCAGAAACGAAATTTTCTTTAATATGACAACAACAAAACAGAGCCACATCATAATTTCGACTGGAACACGCGAAATGTTCATTGTCCGTTTTTTATATGCATAATTGTGTTTGGAGGTATGGAGGATGGGGTATATTCATTTTGCCATTCCGTTTGTAATGCATCGAAGTACTCATTTCTATCTCTATAAAGTATATATGTATATTCTTGGGCGTCATAAAATTCTATACAATGGCTACAGCGTCCGTCCATCTGACCATGTCTCTGCTGAAATAATGCTTCAGGTTTTTAAAATGAATATAGTGTGTGTTTAACTTTGCACAGATAATTATTCTACCATATACTAGTAAAGTTCGAAGATCGGCTTTATCGGACTATATCTTGATATGGACTCCTTATAGACCGATCCGCCGATTTAAGGTCTTGAACCCATAAAAGTCTTATTTAGTACTTGATTTCACTGAAATTTAATTTATTTAATACTCGATTTCACTTCCCGACATCGAGAATGGTTTAAATTAGACTATATTGGGATACGAGCCGCCATTTTGACTCAATTATAATTTACAGATCTTGAACCCAAAAAAAGAGCCCATTTATTCCCCAATTTCACAGAAAATGCGTCCAGTTTGTTGTATTGGGTTGCCCAAAAAGTAATTGTGGATTTTTTAAAAGAAAGTAAATGCATTTTTAATAAAACTTGGAATGAACTTTAATCAAATATACTTTTTTACACTTTTTTCTAATGATAACTGACAGAAGAAAGAATGCAATATTAGAGTCACAAGCTGTGAAAAAATTTGTCAACGCCGACTATATGAAAAATCCGCAATTACTTTTTGGGCAACCCAATATTATACCATTGCATATCCATTCTATATATGGTGCAAGTCGGACGATATTTGAATATAGCTGTCATATAGACCGATCGCATGATTCAAAGTAGTGGGACCAAACAGGCTCATTTAATTGCCGATTTCATTAAAGTTTGTAACAGTGTGTTGCATTCAACCGTCCCTACTGTATTCGGTGCAGGTAGGACATTATTTGGATAAAGCTTCCGTATGACTGATCCATCGATTTAAGATATTGAGCCCAAAAAGTCTCATTTATTACCCCTTTTCAACAAAAGTTGGAAGGGTAAATTGTGTTTGACCACTCAGTCCTTTTCCCGATATGGTCCAGATCGAACCAAAATGGAAAATCGGTCTATAAATCACAAGTAAATTTCGTCGGTTAAAAAATGGTTCCGTGATGATGGGTATCCAAAATTCGATTCTGCTGAACTTAATGCGTTTTTATACCCTCCTCCATAGAATGGGGGTGTACTAGTTTCGTCATTCTGTTTGTAACTCCTCGAAATATTCGTCTGAGACCCCATAAATTATATATATTTTTGATCGTCATGACATTTTAAGTCGATCTACTCACGTCCGTCCGTCTGACAAAAGTAAGTTTACTTTCGAAGGAGTAAAGCGAGCTGCTTGAAATGTTGCATAAATACTTCTTATTAGTCTAGGTCGGTTGGGATAGTTAATGGGCCATTTACTTCTTGAGCCATTAGAGGGGGCAATTCTTATCCGATTTGGCGAAAATGTTGCATGACGTATTTTGTTATGACTTCCAACAACTGTGCAAAATATCGATATAGCTTCCATAATCTGATATAGCTCCCATACAAACCGATCTGCCGATTTAACTTCTGGAGCCTCTATAGGGCTACCCTAAAATTTTGCACAATAACTTCTACAATGGTCTCTACCAACCAAACCAAGTATGGTCCGAGGCGGTCGATAACCAATAGTATAGCAATTCTTATCCCTAGTTTGCCTATAAAGAGATACCGAGCAAAGAACTTGACATTCCATGATGGAGGGTATATAAGATTCTGACCGACCGAACTTAGCAAGCCTTTTCTTGTTACCTTTTTCATTCTCCAATGGCATGGTAACCAAACGCATTTAAGTAAAATTACAAATATTCACAGTGACTCAGTCTTACCCATGCCGCTATTCAACAGAATGGAAGGAAGCAACCATCCACTCCGCTTTCCGGAGTCATTGAGTTAAATGTTCACGACATGTGTTCACATTTTTATCATAAAATTTCTGTTAACTACGGCTATGCGACCTGTCCGTCCAGACAGCCTTAAGTTAACCAAAGGTTTCTTCTGCCGGACACACAAGTATTCGTACATATTACATTTTGGCTCATTAAGAGCTTGAAGTTCAACGGGTGGTATGTAAGTCTGATGCAGTTGAAAATTGGTTAAGGAAATGGCATTTATCATTGTCCACAACAGCATCCTGCCTAAACCCTTTGACTTAGTTTTAGTATGAGTTATGATAAATAGCATCGATGAAAAGATGGAAGGCGATTGATATATGTACATCTAAAAGGAAATACACTTAAAAAGAGTTTAATTTTTTTAAATTCAGAATATGCCATTATCAATCCTTACATTAAAGGTCGAAGAATATTTAGGTTCAATACGACCTTTCTCCCGGTAAAGTTAACAATTTCGTGGATTTCGTTTATTTCGAGTCTTCTATCGCCGAAGAATTTCAGGTGATGTTGCAGTTTTTAGGACCACCATTATGGCATTGGACAGCGCTACCAGTACCATTATAAAACAATACACAAACCTTCTGTTCACTTTGGGGTATTTTAATTTGCCAACAATAGCCGGATGTGATTTTCCAGTCGAATATAATGAAATCACTCAATTATGCGTGAACAAATCACGAAAAACTTTCATTTAAAGTAAATGATTTCGGTGGCTTGTAAGCAATATACTGAGCTGCCAATAAATCAAATATCATGTAACTGTCATTTCTATTGGGTTGCCCAAAAGCGGATTTTTTAAAAGAAAGTAAATGCATTTTTAATAAAACTTAGAATGAACTTTAATCAAATATACTTTTTTTACACTTTTTTTCTAAAGCAAGCTAAAAGTAACAGCTGATAACTGACAGAAGAAAGAATGCAATTACAGAGTCACAAGCTGTGAAAAAAATTTGTCAACGACTATATGAAAAATCCACAATTACTTTTTGGGCAACCCATAGTTTGACAGATATAACAAAGTGAACTTGGTAATGCTTTTGTGTCTGTTACCCTGTACGTGCAGGCTTACTGGTAAGCAAACACCGACTAGCCACAAAATGGATCGTGGATCAGTCCTCTTTCATGGGAAGCACATTAGGGTGGTTTAATATTGGCGTTTGTCACAATTGCATTCTGCGACAAATTTAAAGTAGTTTTGCCCGAGAAACTATGGGTCTAAAGCTCTATCTATATTTAGAAAACGATTTTGATTTTAGAACCAGGGGTTCTTTGGGAAACTGCCTTACTGAATATTTTTTGGCACTTACAAATTGACCCATCCTAATGTCCATGCATGTGGGCGTATCGGATAAGCACTTGATCTATACCGGTTTCTTCTCTTTTTTGGCGATAAATCTCTCATATCAAGGTCTGATTGTCGAACGCAAACTTTTTATTTTCTCACCCACACATCCTCTTCTTCAGCACAAATTGAAACTTTAATTCAGAGAAATGTTCTATCCTATAAAAATTGAGAACCTTTTTTAAACAATTTTCCTAAACTCACAAAAACCAAATCACCTGCAAATTCGCACACTCTTGGAGGCATTCGTTTCACGGTTACAAAAATGTCAAAGAAACTTTAAATTCTGTTTTATTTTTATTCATTTTTCTAAGTTAAGAGCATAACTAACTAAACCGTTTCCCTTGCGCATAACTTCTTACTACGAATAAGCAATGAGCACCACAGAAAAAACAATTGCTTCCACTACGACTACGCTTAGAGCCAAGCCAAACGCTTAAATGCCACAATTACATAAATGGTCAAAACAACTTGATTTCAATCCATATGTGGCGGTAGTGAAAAGTTCTACTTGGCCTCATGATAAAATGCCAGGGGAGCAAAAAGGGGCAGAAAACTGAACAACGGCGTCGTACTGCGTTTCATTTCTAACATTCGTCTCTGGGGAGTTTTTGAAATTCTTGGGGGCAAAAAAAAACCAGAATTAAGTGCATTAAAATGTAATTGCAACTCATGCCACTGGTCAAGAGTACGCACTGCAAGGAATCGCCAAGGCAACGACAAAATTTCTAATTTAATTGATGAGGGGAAGGTTGCTCCTTTAATGATGTTTCCCGAAGCTACGCTATAAATTGTTTCCTTTTGACGGACATGTAACGAGAGAACATGAACGTTGTCGGTTGGCTTGAGATCCACGTACAGAACAATTAATAGTCTTTAATATTTCAATGAAATAAAATTTTACATATATGTATACCGGAAGCTCAATTTTTCACTAAGCTGACTACTGGCTTAGGTGTATGTCCATAGTGGCATGGGGCGGATAAAAATATCCGCAACCTTCTTTTCAACCTAACCTAACCCACATCAATAAGTAGTATATGCTTCAAATTTCAAGCAGCAAGCTTCAAAATATACAAATTTGTCTTTCAAAGGGTCCAAGATATTTCAAATTCTTTGAAGCGGAAAGACGAGATTGATTTACCAAACTTATAAAAGAGCGCAAACAGACAAAATTATGTTTGGTTCTTGTTGTATGTATGTTGAAGTAAAGCAATCTCGAAAACGAAAATCTAAGTTAGGAATTCGGTGCTACTTACAAATTCCTTAATTGTTTTCAATGCCACGCCCCTAAGTTGGTTCATGTCTGGTATAGTGTCGGTGTCTGTTAGACGCGAAAGCCGGGCAATGACATAGAAAATGCTCCATCGTCTCATCATCTTCCCCGATATAACATAAACGAGCTCATAGTCCTATGTGTCCCGTTATGATACCAATAACTATACTGACCTCTTTTTTACTTCCGTTCAGTAATAGCCTCGTCTTCTCACAATCTGGACCGGTTCGTTGTTCCATAGGGTTGCATGCACATTCGTCGCCCACTTCCTTAACTCGTACTGCGTCGACTCGAAGGCCTTCGACCAAATTTATTGATGACAGTCCTCAGGCCTTCGCCGCCAAGCCGTCTGCCATTTCTTCCCCCTTACTCCGTTATGGCCCGGCAACCAAACGATACGGATTTTGCCATCCTTAGAGAAGGCGTTAATCTCCTTCTTACAATGCAAGACTGTTCGTGACCTTACCGTCCTGGTTGTTATTGCCCTTATGGCAATTTTATTGCTCGTAAAGATGTTTACACTCGACGTCCTCGTCCGCTACACCTCGAAAATTTAGTGATCGCCCAAATCTCAGTCCCTGGGTTTTCAATGTAGACCTTAAGGCCCTCTCTGACTTCCAGCTTTGATCTATCCGTGTTACAAGATCTTCCAGATGACAATATAAGGGTTCCGTCAGCCCAAGACTATGCCGCTGGCAGCAGTACCTCGCACTCGACCTCAAATGTCGTCTCAGGTAACCGAACGGAAACCTCTTCTCTTCCTTCCAGGTTTCCTATCTTCTCCTCAATTATACCGTCATAGTATGAGCTGCTCCCATCCTCAATCCATTCTCCCATCGCCTGAAGTCTTATAGTCGCAGTGGCTGACTCATACTTGATCTGTATGTCAATAAGTCGGATATCTAGAATAGTCTCCAGTGCCCTAGTCGGCGTGGTACTCATCGCTCCGCCTATGCCAAGATAACATGTTCTCTGAACCTGTTGTATGGTCTTTATGTTGCACTTTTTCTATATAGAAGTCTACCAAACTACTGAGGCGTTAGTAAGTATTCGTCTAATCGCTCTTGTAGAGACAGTGGACTAACAGGCCCGATTTCGAGCCTACGGCCCGTCTAGATAGTGCCCAACATCTGTGCTCCTTCTTCGCCGCTCCTGAATGTGACACTTCCAATTCAGTTTCCTGTCCAAGATCACTCCTAAATGTTTAACCTTTTCAGATATCGAAATTGTTTTGTTGAGGAAACGTGGAGCATCAAATTGGCCCACCTTCGTCTTCCTCGTGAACAGGCATATTTCAGTCCTCTCTGGGTTTACATAGAGACCCCTGGGTCTAGCCCAGTCATATGCCTTTTCGGCCTCTGCCTAGCTGGTTCGGATCCTTACAACTAAGAAGTATTATGACATCGTCTGCATAGCAAACGGGTTCAAATCCTTCCTCAGTCAGCATCCGTAATAGGCTATGTATGGTGGTAACCCAAAGTAGTGGCGATAAAATGCTCCCATCGATTTATGTCGTGGAACCAGCAATTTATCCACCTTTTCCTTAGCATATGGTTAATCCATGTATCGTATAGATTCAAAAACGGTTGAACTAATTTTTCCGTTTGTGCAGAATACTTATCTTAAGATGAATTTGGGAATTGAAAACGGATCTGCCATTCAATGTTGGAATTAGTGCTTCTTTTCAAGCTCTTAAAGTTTGGAATACAAAAAAGCCATCAAAGAATTTTTCCGTGTATGATACCACAAAGGCAACAAATCGGTCCGAGTTCTGCAATAAAAGTTGTTAATTCAATGCATTTGAAAGTGGTATTTAGTCTGACTATTTACTTCCCTGATGACACAATGTATACTTCAATGAATGAATGAAATCATAATGAATGAGATCTACAAAAGAGACTACATGTATGTGCAGAGGCAATCTAATGGACTCTCTTAGAAACGATGCAAAAATATAGCGTTTAAGATGTTATCCACTCTTCACTTTTCAAAGCCCGAAAAAATCACACAGCGAACCCTCAGGAATGACTATTCAATGGACGGCCAATGAATAAAGTACATTAACTAATTTTATACGCTCGAAGAATTTTAGCTTGAAGCAAAATAAAAATACTGTATGTCATACATTGGAAGAGGGAAGTATAAAAATGGAGTAAGGCTGGATAAAAATAGTTTATAAAGCTTAGAATCAAATACATATATAATAGATTGCCGTTTCCAGATCTTGTTCCAGAAATTGTTCAAAATATCTAGCTTTGGTTCCAATCCGCATATGTACGTGTATCGTACGGTCCCTGGTTGCAATGATCTGTAGGAGTTGAGGCGGCTGCATCTTCCGGAACGTAATTGAGGCAGAATTACCTGGTTTGCCGGGGAGAGGTAATTTCTTCAGGTGCAATTGGAGGCGGTCTTCTCCAAGGACTACATTCATCTGATATCCATTTACCTGCTACCGGGTCTGAATGAATATTGTCTAGACCTGCGTGATATGCCGCTTGATCTAGAGGATCTACCTTAAGGCTTCTGGGCGGTGGATATCTTTCCAAAAGATGATGATTTGGCTGGTCTCTGCGATAACAGTCCAAAAGATATTGCTTAAATAGCATGTAGTTATGTCTTCGCACTAGTTGGTTCTTTGAGAACTGAGAAGACAGCTCGTCGCAGTTCGGAGGGCGGCATTTTGACAGATCTGAATATTATTTCACTGCGTGTCACAAAGCTGACGAGACCACACTGACTTTGTTCGTGGTCAACAAGGTTTCTTTGCCTGCACCCCAAGTGCTGCCAGCAAGGGACTTGAGGACCTTGTTTCTACTTTTGACCTTATCACAAATTGCTGTGGCATGTGGGTAGAATGTGTAAGAGCTGTCAAATGTCACGCCAAGTATTTTGGGACACTTGATGGTCGGAATCATTTCTCCATCGACCATCACAGTCAGCTAAGTATTCACCTCACGCGTATTTGGATTGAACAATGTGGCTGAAGATTTGGTGGCAGATATCCTCAGATTTCTGGCAGCGAAATATGAGGCAAATTTGTTAAGGTAGACGTTCAACCTATCGCAGATGGGTGGGGAGCCTGATGCCATGATCGTATAATCGTCCGCATATGATACGATCTCCATGACGTCTAGAGGGGGTGGACGTTAAACATAGCCGGATATATCATCCCACCTCGGGGGACTCCCTGTTTCACTCTACGGTGCTTCGACTTTTTATCCCTAAATTCCACAAATGACTGGCGACCACACAGATAATATGCGACCCAGCGTTTCAGGCCTGGCTGGAGGGAAGTGTTGGCGATGTTCTGGCATGGCTGACCGTGTCGAATGCCTTCAAAAGGTCCAGTGCTACGAGGACCCCCCTATCACATGGCCTGGGCTGATTGAAGCCACTGCAAATGTATGCGGTGATGGCATGCAAAGGAGTTGTTATGCTATGCAGTCTTCGAAAACCAGTAATGGGAGGAGTAATGCCTCTAGCGTCTTTGCTACTGGTGAGAGAAGGGAGATCAGTCTGTACGATTCCCCCAAACTTGAGTCCTTTCCAGGCTTCAGTAGCGGGATCACTCTGCCAATTTTCCAGACATCGGGAACTATAAGAGTGTTCAAAGACAGGTTGAGGACAGTAGTAAGATACTCAACTTTAGGTAAATCCAGATTCTTCAACATCAATGTAGAGATTCCGTCGGGCCCCAACGACTTGGACAAGTTGGCGCCACGAATGACATTCGTAACTTCGCCCACGGAAAATTGAGATGACTGTTTACCGGCTCGGAGACCACGGATACGGCGAATTACTGATGTAAAGCGAGCGGAGGCTGCGTTTATGATATCTCGGAATTTCCTCTCGGTAACTAGCACATCCGAGGGAGGTGGCAATTCACTCTTTTTTGGCTTAATGGTTTCGCCAATAAGCAAATATGCGTTATTGGTCAGGTGAAAATCCACGTAGTCTATTTTCATTGCGGCTACGGCAAGTCATTAGTCTATACCAACAAGCCGAGGGCGCACAGTAAGCCAAATGGCGAAAAATTTGTCTTTTCTTTGTGGTAAAAATGTTCTAGACATTTCTGGAGATGGAGCGACGTGTTCTAAAAATAAAGTAATGACATGTGCACAATGTACCCAACCATCGTATACCTTTAATGGCGTATGAATAGTTTTACTTGAAAATATCAAAATTTGATTTGACTTTAAACTTTAGTGGTTGAAAATGGCATCGTTTTCAAAATAAAAAAAATTTATGTCAATAATTTGCAAAATTTTACAAAAAAATGCTCTTATTTCAAGTTTTCGTCAACTTCGACCATCAACTCATTATCATTTTTTCCCATTTTCATAAAGCGGAGCTTTTAAGAAAAGTTTTAAATGCTAATTCGACACATTTCGATATGAAGCCAATCCGTTATCGCTAGACTAATATGGCCAATTTTTTTAATAAATTTCAAAAGTTTCACATTAGCATAAAAAATTCCACTGGGATTTTTCATTGTTTCCGACGTCTTATCATCTTCCCCATATGCGCTACACATGCAATCACCTGCAGCATAAATGCGTTGGTAGTCCTACGTGTCCCGTTACGATACCGAAAAAAGCTAAAGCCATATTTATACCCTAAACCATTACTGTAGTGCAGGGTATTTCAAAATAGAGCATGTGTTTGTAACACCCAGAAGGAAGAGAGATAGACCCCTTGATAAGTATACCTATAGACTCAGAATCACTTTCTGATTCGATTTAGCTTTGTCCATCTGTTTTTATGCCCGTCCGTCTGTCCATGTTAGTTTGTGTACAAACTACAGGTCGAAATTTTCGTCCGATCGTTTTAAAATTTGGTACAGTCAGGTTTTTCGACCTAGAGACGAAACCTATTGAATTTGAAAAAAAAAAATCGGTTCAGATTTGGATATAGCTCCCATATATTTGTTCGTCCGATTTGTGGCAATAATGCATTAAAATAGTAAATTATTAACCGATTCTCTCGAAATTTAGCAGGGAGGATTTTCTCTTGACTCTGGTTGGTTTTGCCATAGGCAGGCTGAACTTATTTCCCCAACTGAAATGAACCGAACAGAACTTGTTTCCCGAACATATCAATGTGGGGCTGAAATGAATAGTTTTTGGGAGTAAAGAACGAATTTCATAACTATTTTTAGGACAAAGTTGGTGAGTGCCAGCCCCAGCCCCAAAACGTCCTCCAAACCGTACATATTTATCGACCATGGCAATTTTAGGCTTAAATGAAATGTATTTGAAAGTAGCTCATGAATTTGACATCCATATTAGGGCGAAATGTTTGAAGTACCATCTCTCGTCCCAAAAGCACTCCCCGTCAAATGGATGTAAAGACCAATCAAATACCAAATTAAAAACTATGGTAATATGGGGCTAAAAAGTATTTGAGAGTATAGCACGATGTTTATATTAACTTTAAGAGCCTAGTGTCTGGTTGGCCATCTCTTATCCAAAATACACCCCAAACCGGACATATTTACTCACCACAATATAGGAGTCAAAAGAAAGGTATAAGGGAGTAAGGTAAAAAATTGCACATGGACATTTCATTAACGAACAGGGGAAAACTTCTCACATATCAATGAATGCTGTTCGATCAAGTTTAAGCTCAATTATAAAGGACTTCCTTTTAATAGTCACACCGGCGTAAGTGCGGGAGAAGTTTTTACATGACTTCTATGCATGGCATAGTAACTCACAAATGTCACCTACATTTCGAGGAGATAACCACCACATACCACATATTATATTTACAAGTAAATTACAAAAGTAATAAAAGCTCTGAGTAAGATGGCCCTAAGATTGCTCAAAATTGTAGGTAGCTGTTATAATTTATATATATATATATATATATATATATATATATATATATATATATATATATATATATATATATATTTATATATATATATATATATATATATATATATATATATATATATATATATATATATATATATATATATATATATATATATATATATATATATATGCACTCATAGAAAAAAGTTTGCTGAAAATAGCAAACACTGTCTGCTGAATATTAGTAATTATTTTGCTGCTGTTGTTGCAGTAGTTTTGCTATTACAACAGCAGTACTGCAATTTCAGAGCAGCAGGCTTACTGCTGAAAAGTCTGTTGTTTGCTGAAAATGACTGGTGCTTAATTATGAAGAGGATGTTAGAAGATAAACTTCCAGAGAGGTGTCGTGTTTACTAAGCCTCCCAAGGAAGCGAGGGAGGTATCAATTGGTTTTAATTCAATTGGTTTAGATTTGACATTTTAAGAGTAAGTTTTTGGCGAGCTTCGCGCGTGTATAGTCTCTGTAGTCTTGTCATCAGGTTAGACACTGACAAAATGTTGGAAATTTTCGTAGAATCTTATATAGCAAAAATCGGTCAAATCCAAAAAAAAAAAATATTATATATAGAACTTTCTCGGCTGTAGCTGGTTTGGGTATAGGAGGCAACAAAACAACACGCAAAAGTTAAACAATTATTATGTTTGACGCTTTTAAACACTACTTCAAGTGTGGCAACACAGATGCTCGATTTCAGTCGTCAAAGTGTAAAATTGTTTTACTTTTGCGATTTGCTTTTGTGGGAGTTGTTTGCAGAGTTGCATTTTTTCAACGCAACGCTCAAAAACAAAGCTCAATGCGCCCATTCTGTTTTGGTCTTAAGTGTTCTATGATACTGTACTATATATTTGTAATCACCAATGACCAATATTAAAAAAACAATCCGTGCAAAAGTCAAGGCGATTTGCTTTTTTTTGCTCGTACACTATCCTGATTTCGGAAGACGGAGGGACACATGGATTGACTTAGAATGTGGAAACGATCAAGAATATATATAAAATAGAGCCGAAATTATATTTCTGAGACGACAATAGTAAATATATTCTCTCCATCATATGGCGATAAGTATAATTTGGTCTAGGCAAGTCAAACATATAGAAAATGGCGGCTGATCCGCCAAATATTGGGCTAGATGTATTTCGCGCTACATTTTTCAGCAGCTCTATGCTTTTAAACAAAATAAAGAAAGAATTGCTAACCCTTTGCAAAACTCACACAAATTCAAAGTCAAATTCTGATATATAATGGGGATATTGCAATAAAAATTTTTGGTTACAATTATGTTAGTTAATGAAATGATTAAAATCATAACAGGAAACTGTTGGGAAATTATTGGTGTAATGAAAAGGTTCAAAAATCCACCATAGGAATAATAATAATCTAGTCATTCTGTTTGTAACTCCTCGAAATATTCATCTAAGACTCCATGAAGAATACATATTCTTGATCGTCATGATATATTAAGTCGATCTACCTATGTCCGTCCGTCCGCCCGACTGTCTGTCGAAAGCACGCTAACTTTCAAAGGAGTAGAGCTAACCGATTGAAGTTTTGAACAAATACTTCTTATTATATAGGTCCGTGTTTTGATATAGCTGCTATATAAACCGATCTTGGATCTTGAGCCGCTAGTTGGCACAATTCTTTTCCGATTTGGCTGAAATTTTGCATGAAATGTTTTATTGTGACTTCCAACAACTATGCTGAGAATGGTTGAAATCGGTCCATAACCTGATACAGCTGTCATATAAACCTTGGCTTCTTGAGCGTCTAGAGGGCGAAATTCCTATCCGATTTGGATGAAATTTTGCACGGCGTTTCAAATTATGATTAATGAATCGGTTCATAACCTGATATAGCTGTCGTATAAATCGATCTTGAATTCTTGAGCCGCTGGAGGGCGCAATTCTTATCCGAAATTTTGCATGGCGTGTTCTGTTATGACTTTGAAAAACTGTGCCAAATATGATTCAAATCGGTCCATAACCTGATATAGCAGCCATATAAACCGATCTGGGACCTTGACCTTTATAGGGTGCAATTGAACCTTGAGCCTTAATAGGGTGCAATTATTATCTGATTTAGGTGAAATTTGTACAACATGACCTTCAACATACGTGTCAAATATTGTCAGAATCGGTCTACAGCCTGATACAGCTCCCATATAAACCGATCTCTCTATTTTACTTCTTGAGCCCCTAAAGGGCTCAATTCTTACTCGAATTGGCTGAAATTTTACACAATGACTTCTACAATGGTCTCCAAAATTCAATACAATTATGGTCCGGACCATAACTTGATATAGCTCCAATATTATAGCAATTTTTTCTTTTATCCTTCGTTTGCCTAAAAAGAGATATCGGGAAAAGAATCCGACATATGCGATCCATGGTGGAGGGTATATAAGATTCGGCCCGGCCGAACTTAGCACGCTTTTACTTGTTAAAATTTAAAAACAAGTAAAAAGTCTTTCAGTTGAGCCTGACCGAACTTCGGATATGCACCAACTCGGATATATACATCATTAATCACTTTTCGGCATAATACGGTGAAAAATGTATCATTTATGAACCCATTGCAGTTAATTATAACTTAATAATTATATATAAATATAGTCCGATATCCACTTTATTCAGGAGGGCTATAAAAGGGTGTAACTCAACTCATTGTACCAAATTTATCGGTGAAGAAACGCACACTTTTACAGGTCTAAGATTGGTATATTTATGTGGTAGCTATATAGATCGACCTGAACCATGTAGGACACGGATATCGAAAGGCTTAACAGGGCTCACTTGGTCAAAAACTCAGCGAAATCGAGCAATAAATGCGCCTTTTATAGGTCCAAAACTCTAAATCGGGTTATTGGTCTATTTTGCTGCTACATCTACATCTAGGCAATATTGAACACGAATATAGACGAGTCTGTGTCAAATTTCAGTGAAATCGAATAATAAAAGTGCTTTTATGGTCCCAAGAAATTAAATCGGGAGATCGGTATATATGGCAGATATATCCAAGTCTGGACCGATCTGGCCGTACCGACCAGGGATGTCGAAAGCCTTATACAACTCACTATCCCAAATTTCAGCGCAATCGGTTAATAAATTACTCTCTTATGATCCTTAAATCTTGAGATCGGTATATATGACATCTATATCCAAATTTTGACCGATCTGGGCTGTTTTGAACTGGGATGTCGAGTGGCCTAACACAACTCACTGTCCAAAATTTCAGCGAAATCGGACGATAATTGCGCCTTTTATTGTCCCAAGATCTTAAATTGAGAGATCGGTATATATGGCAGTTATATCGAAATATAAACCGAAGTATTACCATATTCAGTATGAATGTCGAGGGGCCCAACGCAACTCATTGTGCTTAATAACAGCAAAATCGGGTAATAAATTCAGCTTATATGTGCCTGAAACCTTAAATTGGGAGATCGTTATGTATGGCAGCTGTATCCAAATCTGGACCGATCAGGGCTGTATAGAACAGAGATGTCGAGGAGCCTAACACAACTAACTACACCAAACGCCTATTATGAGTCCAAATCATAAAAATCGTGATATTGGCCTATGTGGCAGCTATATCAAAATCCGGTCCAAATCAAATCAAGGATATCAGAGGCCAAACATAACGTATTATCCCAAATTTCAGCGAAATCGGAAATTTTGAAAAAAAATTTAGAAAAAACTGCTTTAAAATTTTGTCACAAATTTAAAAAATTTTAAGAAAAATATCAATGAAATTTTGTCTTTAAAAATTTCGTTGAAATATTATCTTACAAATATCCTGAATGTGACACTTCCAATTCAGTTTCCTGTCTAAGATCCCTCCGAAATCTTGTCCAAGATCACTTACGCAGAAACGTAAAACGAAACAATTTTTTAGTATTTCATTTTTTTTTAGTATTAAAAACTTAAATCAATCTGTACCAAATGGCCCATTTGCAACAGACAACGAACTATATCAACAAATCATATATATGAAAAATTCCAAACGGATAGCCTTATTCGTTCGAACCCTATCGTGATTTCAGCTATCTGTTGAACGGGCGGACGAATAAAGCTAGACTGAATAAAAATGTGCAGACGATTGAGATTGTGTATACTTTGTAAGGACAATATAAATATTTCAAGCCTTACATACCCCCATTCTATGGTGTGGGTATAAAAATATAGCATTTTTAAGTGCTCGGAGTCGACTCCGTAGTCGGATTTGGAGTCGAGTCAAAATTGCTCGACTCCGCAGCCTTTGTCGGGATAGCCACACTTCCGCCCATCTGGATGGTATCGTCTAATCTTGGCCGATATAAGTTTAGTTTGCTACACCATTTGGATCTTAATTTGTCCAGAGTAGCTCTGATATTTCTAGGCATATCTTTCGTACGTCTGCAATGGGTGGTATGCGACCACCAAGCTGGTATGGTGAAGTCGCATTGCTACCTGAATGATGAATATCCTGAGAACCTGTTCTGTATGATGTGGATCGATGATGTGTTGTTGGATAGCGTAGGCAGCCCGCAAAGGTTTCTCCAATGCGTACTGCTCACATGTGCGACTCACGTTGGCGTTGCATTATTCACCATTCGTCGACCAATTGCTTTAGAAGAGGTAAAGAATGTAACTGTTTCCATAGCCCAAGTGCTGCCTGCCAAAGATTTGAGGATTTTGTTTCTGTTTCTTGCCTTACCTCAGACAGTAGTAGCATGGCCGGACGACGGGAAGGTGCCGTCGGGTCATTCTAGAATCTTTCATCCAGTTGGTGAATAGTGTGACTGCCGATTTCGTGGGAGAGATTTCCGAGTTGCGACTCCTGGAAAGCTTTGCTAGGTCTTGGAGATAAATGTTTATTTGTTGACGCAGCTCATTGATGTTATTCCCCTTCGCCAGGACAGAGCAGTAACCCGCATATATTATCTACATTCCAGTAGGAGGTGGAAGGAGCTTAGAGGGGTAAAGGTTAAACAGGAACTCCTTGTTTATGGCGGTAAGTGCCGTTGTCGTGCAGTGCACCTACCTGAATTCATGCAGATTGTCTGCTTGTCGCAGGTAGCTGTATGTCGCCATGGTTTGAGAACCGACACATCTTGTCTCCACCCTATGAGACAAGTAGCTTTCGATATATTCCAACCATTTTGTATACCCACTGTGGTACAGGGTATTATAGATTTGTGCATTTGTTTGCAACGCTAAGAAGGAGAAGAGCTAGATCGATAAATATACGGATCGGCTTAGAATCACTTCCTGATTCGATGTAACTATATCCGTCTGTCCATGCATTTTTGTAATCAAGGTACAGGTCGCATTTGTTGTCCGATTTTCACAAAATTTTGCATAAGTGTTTTTTTAGCCCAAGGACGAACGCTATTGATTTTGAAAAAAAAAAATCAGTCCAGATTTAGCCATAGCTCCCATATATATCTTCCATCCGATGTGCCCTTTTAAAGCTGTAGAAGCCACAATTTTAGTCCGATACATACAAAATTTAGCATGAAGTGTTTTTTTAACGACCCAAAATGTTTGATAAGTTTTATTGAAATCGGTTCAGATTACGATATAGCTTTCATATATATCTTTCATCCGATATGCCCTTTTAAAGCTGTAGGAGCCACAATTTTGGTGCGATCTCTACAAAATTTTGCACGAAGTGCTTTTTGTGACTTCCCAATATGTGTGTAAAATTTCATCTAAATCGGTTCATATTTAGAAATAGCTCCCATATATAACTTTCGCCTCTCATCTGCCAATTTCACCGCTTCGGTCAGGAAATTGCAACTTATGACAGGTATTCGACCGGCTGGGATGAAGCGGGTGGCTGCTACCATGATGGTTGAGAACCACCTCTACGCTGCGAACATTAGAAGATGGCAGTTGTCATCCGAATTGCTGTTCGCTATGGTCCGTCCGTGAAGACTATTCAGTCCGTTTCCTTCTGCTGGTTGTCATTTGTTCGGAGTTCAGACACTATGAAGTGATTCGGTCGTTGGAGCTCTATGATTATGGAAAGATAGTCCAAGCCGAGGGTGACAATCGTTTTCCAAGTCATGACGTTTATCAGACCTTCGACGACTACCGTGACATCAGGCCAACTCGAGCATTCTCTCTTACTCCTAGGTATACTATCTATCCATTGAGCCAGTAATGTTCTAACATATATCCATCTGAGGATTATCAATCGACTTTTCACCTACTCGCCATATTTTCGATTTTCAGATTATCAACAATTTGTTTCTATAAAATTTACAAAATTCGAATCGTGCTTTGATTAATATAAAACCCTCGTTAAATTGGACCAGGGATATGGAACACCGAAACCATACACCAAAGTACATATGTACCCAACAAACATTTTTCATAATTTTGGAAGAGCGTTCGTTCCTGCGATGAATAAAACAATCTGCTGGAAGATTTTTATGCAATTGTTCTTCCGTATGAAAAGCGAAACACACTTCTACGATATCATTGTGCAATCCATTACAAATGCAAGTGTTTAAGCAACTCTTCGCAATGATTCTCTTACAACCTATTGCGTTGTAATCGTCCGTACGAGTCATGAAACACTCTTGCAGAATATCATTGGACAATATATTGCGTGTGCGGAAGTTTTTGCAATCCTTCGCAACGATTCTCTTACAACCCAATGCATTATAATCGTCCGTATGACTCGTGACACACTCTTCTATTGTAGGTTATCGTTGCACAAGCGGAATTGTGTGTGCAGAAGTTTTAGCAACCTTTCACGACGATTATTTCGTAACCAATTGCGTTATAATCGCCCAGAAGATTTGTTTTTAATTCAACTGAGTTAACTTTTCGCGACTGCTCTTATTTCCATGGCTGGTGCTTTTAGGACTTGTATTGAATTGTGTTATTCAATGTTTTATTTTGAGAGGAAAATTTCCATAACAGAATTCTCACTTACTTAGTCGTACTAATTGTACTTAGTATGGCGAATATGACGAGTAATACAATTTTTTAAGTGTTTTCGTAGTTGTTACGTTTCCGATGAACAAAAAATTAACGCGCAACTCTTGTAGAACAATAGTTAATAAGTATTCCAAAACATTTATTTGATAGGTGCCCAGGCGAGTAATGCACATCTCTTCTAGAAGAGTATTTTCTAATCTTTCAAAAGACCCATTTGTTACTCGTCCACGCGTGATTCTAAGATCTTCAAAGGCTCGTCTGACTTACTCTTTAGAAACTTTGTTTGGCGATCGAAAATGTTTGCAGGGTATATTGGCATGCTCGTCAATGTGTGTTTCGAGGTGGGCAACAATGAACCTATACAACATCGAGTCAATCATTATCAAAAAATTTGCCGCTTTATTTGAATCGCAAGACGATTATCAGTCGCATGATGATGAAGAAGATGGAGTCAAAATTGTAGAGTAAGAGGCACATGCACAGTTGCCGCATTCGAAGAAGCCTATAATTTGTGCCGATGTATGTACAAACGCATGAATATGTCTGTGCTTTAGGAACCTATCTTTAGCTATTCATCCACCTATCCTACCTATCTAGCCATCACATCGCATCTCATTTCATCTCCACTACCTACCTACGTACGGATGGATCTTGGCTGTGCCTACATTTCTATTAGGCATGCCAAGATTGCGTTAAGAAATGCTTAATTATGATTAATGATTTGGCAGAATTTGCCGCATGGAAATCATTGTTTTACTACCATTCTCAGGCGTTGGTCCAGTTTTTGTTTTTCTGTAATAGGGCAAATGGATTGAGGAAACATGAAAATAACTTTTAATAGAAATACCACAATCAAGAAGTGTTTTTAATTTTTAATTTGGCTCATAGGAATGGACTCTTTAAGCAACAGGCCGGGCAATGGTGTGAAATTATGTCGGCAGTTACTCATTTGCCAATGAAAAAAAAAAAATTGAATGGTTTCATTAGTTTGGGAACTAATGATCGATTATTGATGTTAGATATTTGGGAGGTCCTGTTTTTTACAATGCTATGTCTTCTAATGGTTTTTCTTTGATAAGTGAGTTGAATTTGTGGTGGCAGCGTCGTCGGTGGCGGCTTTTATAGAAGTAGGATTTTATTGATGGCAATTAAACGTCTTGATGGCGCAGCATGTCGCAGCAGCTGCAGTGTCCTCAGAGCATTGCTAATTTCCCATAGCTTACTGATGCATATGATTTCAGCAATGTATGTAGGTTTGTATCCAACATTGGGCTATCTCCACAAATTGTCTCTTGTGCTGCAAACGTTCATGGCTAACTATCTTAGCTTTGCAACATTTTGAATTTTATTGTTGTTAACGATGCGACGAACGTCTTAACTGGATATCTACTTCTACTCTTGGCGTTTATAGTTTTGTTTTTTAAAGGAGAGGGGATATGGGCGACGCTTAGCTGATAGGCCAGCTGGATGGACGTTTAGAGGGGAAATAGCTGCAGCAATTTTCCGCTTGTCAAAATGACAAGTGCACACAGCAAAAGCTTCAATGGTAACAAAAATGGCTTTCAGCTGTCCGGATAAATCTCATTGTCGTTGTTAACTTTGGTCGTGGTCGTTGTGGTTGCCGTTGCGCATTCATATCGCTGCAACTCGGTGTCTTTGAGATAAACTTTCAAAGAGACAACAACTCTTCACGTTTTTCTCAACATTTGTGCATTTGTTTTGTTTGTTGCCACATCAAACAATGGGCTGAGATGCAACATTTCGATGTCGTCATGTCTTCTTCCATCAAAGTTTTAGTAATCCTCTTCTACACGAGCCGTCCTTAGGTTTTTATTTAAAAAAATTTCTGCCCCGAATACCTTCTGCCATTTCTACAGCATGACCTGGCCGTAGACTTTTATACGTTTAACTTTAGGGGACTTTGAACAGCCAATAGCCACCATCAATGTCTATTTCAAGGTTAGGGGCGTCTGAAATACCTTGTTTCAAGATTTAATCCGATAGATGACACAATCCGAGAAAAAACCAAATTCTTTTATATCCTTTATATAGAAGACAGGGAACGAAAACTCAAAACAGCCTAACGAACATGGACCGACGATGGAACCATTATGGACTTAATAAAGAGTCGGAAGAAGAGGATAGGCAAAGAACCTAATACATTCACATCAGGCAGTGCAGTGACAGGAAAGCCAATGCAAAAAATCTGAATTATATATTTTCCCCAGAGTGTTCAACGTCGGATGCAAACGTGGTGAGACAGGGAGACGGTGGAGCATACCTGGCATCACTTTATCTGCCTTTCGACTCCCCGAAACCGCCACAGGCTCAAAGAACATGTTGTCTTGGCATAGGCGGATCGATGAGGACCACACCCACTAGCGCACTGGAGACCATTGTAGATATCCGACCCGTTGACGTACAGATTAAGTGTGAGGCAGCCACTGCGGGTATGAGACTCAAGGCGATGGGAGAATGGATTGAAGATGGGAGCAGCTCATACCACCGCGGTATAATCGAGGCGACGATAGGAAACCTGGAAGGAAGGGAAGAGGTTTCCGATCGGAGATGAAACTTGAGGTCGATTGCGAGGCACTGCTGCCAGTGGCACAGTCTTGGATTGACGGAACCGTAGTATTGCCATCTGGAAGATCATGTTACACGGATGAATCAATGTAAGAGATCAGAGTGGGCCTGGGGGTCTACATTGAGAACCCAGGGACTGAGATCTTATTTAGACTGCCTGACCATAAAACGGTCCTGCAGGCGGAGATCCGGGCGATCACGAAATGCATGAGGTGGTGTGGTGCTAAAGCGAGGACGTCGTATGTGAACATCTTAACGGAGAATAAGGGCAATAAAAACCAAGACAGTAAGGTAAGGAACAGTCTTGCAGTGTAAGAAGGAGATTAACGCCTTCTCTAAGGATGTCAAAATCCGTATCGTTTGGGTGCCAGGCCATAACGAAGTAAGGGGAAATGAAAGGGCAGACGATTTCGCTGCAAAGGCCAGAGGACTGCCGCCAATAGACTTGGTTAACCCGAAGTCTTTCGGGTCGACGCAGTCCGAGTTAATGAAGTGGGCGATGAATGCGCATGCAACATTGTGGAAGAGCGAAACTGTCGGTAGGACGGCAAAAATCCTATGGGGTGATCCGGATCGTGGAGGACGAGGCTATTACTGAAAGGAGGTAAGAAAGAGGTCAGTATAGCTTTTGGTGCCATAACGGGACACATGGGACTACGAGCTCACTAATATAAAATCGGTGCGGTGAGTGATAGCGTGTGTAGGGCATGCGGGGAAGATGATGAGGCGTTGGAGCATTTCCTTTGCCATTGCCCGACTTTTGCGTCTAACAGATACCGGCAGTTAGGTGGGGACACCATACCAAACATGAACCAACTTGGGGGAGTGGCATGGAAAACAATTAACGATTTTATAAATAGCTCGGAATTTCTAATTTAAATTTTCTTTTCGAGGTATTTTTTATTTTGTATTCAGAGCGCACAACAAGCCGATTAATGGCTTGGGTGTATGTCCATAGTGGCATGGGGCGGATTAACGTCTGCAGCTAACCTAACCTTATATAGAAGACAAGTACGAAGAGTCCAAGGATATATGTCATAAGCGCCTATGTCATTAAGACCGTGCTAGGAGACTTTTAAACCACATAGGAAGAGAGAATATAATTAGTCCGACGGTCGGCAAATTGAGCCTTCACAAAACGACTGATAATGGTTTGAGACCTAGACTTCTAACTACCAACACTTGTTAGTTAGAGGATGCAGATATTAATCCGCCCCATGCCACCATGGACATACACCTGAGCCAGTAATCGGCTTGTTGTGCGCTCTAAAAACTAAAATGTAACCTCGAAAAAGAAAATGTTAAGTTAGAAATACCATACTACTAATATCATCCAAAATTGTTTTCCATACCACTCTCCTAAGTTAGATCGTGGCTGGAATCGTGACTGTTAGCCACGAAAGCCGGGCAATGTCATAGGATATGCACCAACGTCTAATCATCTTCCCCACATGCCCTACAAATGCTATCACTAGCAGCACCGGTTTTGCTTTAGTGAGCTCGTAGTCCTATGTGTCCCGTTATGACACCATAAGCTATACTGACCTCTTTCTTACTTCTTTTCAGTAATAGCCTCGTCCAATCACGATCCGGATCACCCCATAGGCTTTTCGCCGTTCTACCGACTGCGTTTGGCGTCCACGGCCTTAAATCGGACTGCGTCGACCCGAAAGGCTTTAAGGTTAATCAAGTTTATCAATGGCAGTTCTCTGGCCTTCACTGCCAAATCGTCTGCCATTTCATTCCCCTTTGCTCCGTTATGGCCCGGCACCCAAACGATGCGGATTGTGCCATCGTAGGGCGTAAATCTCCCTACAAGACTGTTCGTGATCTTACCGTCCTGGTTGTTATTGCCCTTATGGTCATTTCACTGTCAGTAAAGATGTTCACACTCGACGTCCTCGCGTTAGTAGTTAGCAGAACTAAATTTCAACGTAAAAAATTTTACAAAGTCAGATGGTTGTCCCACTATCAAGAAGTGAGACCAAATGGATCACGTTGTAATAGATACATGACATTCATCCAACATATTAGTTATAGGAGTACGATCAATCTGAGGAGCTAACATAGATTCGGATTATTTCCTCGTTACAGCAATGGTTCGTTCTGCATGAAAACACTCCTTGTGCCTACGTAATGGCGTAATGGTAAACCATTATCCACTCATGGAAAATGCCGCGACATCCATACTTGGGTATCAAGCGTCCACCCAATAATCTATATGTTCAGAAGTCTGGCTAAAGTTTTAAAATTTTAACAAGGAATCAAGCCAATGGTTTTGCACCAGGCACATCCTCCGCTAGAGACAAAGAGGAAATCTGGTAACAGATACAGTAGTGTGCTAAGGATAGGAAAAGAACGCTTTTTCCAGCTGTTGGTATCCGATAGTGGCGGCGAAGAAAATACAGCTGAACCAATCCCTGCTAATGATATAGAATATTTGCCGCCCAGTCTTAATAAGATTCAAGTAACAGTCACCGATTAAAATCTGAAGTCAAGGTGATAACTGTTCCTATCAGAAGTAAAGAAAAGATCGAAAGGGAGTCCCTAAAAGTGGGTCCGGCAGTAAATGAAGATAAGTTCGGCCGGGCCGAATCTTATATACCCTCCACCATGGATCGCATTTGTTGAGTTCTTTTCCCGGCATCTCTTCTTAGGCAAAAAAAGATATAAGAAACGATTTGCTCAGCTATTTGAGCGATATCAAGATAGGGTCCGGTTTGGACCACAATTAAATTATATGTTGGAGACCTGTGTAAAATGTCAGCCGATTCGAATAAGAATTGCGTCTTTGGGAGCTCAAGGAGTAAAATAGAGAGATCGATTTATATGGGAGCTGTATCGGGCTATAGACCGATTCAGACCATAATAAACACGTATGTTGACGGTCATGAGAGAATCCGTCGTACAAAATTTCAGGCAAAACAGATAATAATTGCGACCTCTAGAGGCTCAAGTAGTCAAAATCCCAGATCGGTTAATATGGCAGCTATACCAGGTTATGAACCGATTTGAACCTTATTTGACACAGTTGTTGAAAGTAAGAATAAAATACGTCATGCAAAATTTAAGCTAAATCGGATAGGAATTACGCTCTCTAAAGGCTGAAGATGTCAAAACCTAAGATCGGTTTATATGGCAGCTATATCAGGTTATATACCGATTTGAACCATACTTGGCACAGTTGTTGGGTATCATAACAAAACACTTCGTGCAAAATTTCATTCCAATCGGATTAGAATTGCGCACTCTAAAGACTCAAGAAGTCAAGACCCAAGATCGGTTTATATGGCAGCTATATCAGGTTATGAACCGAATTAAACCATACTTGGCACAGTTGTTGGATATCATAGGAAAACACGTCGTGCAAAATGTCATTCCAATCGGATAAGAGTTGCGCACTCTAGAGGGTCAAGAAATCAAGCCCCAAGATCGGTTTATATAGCAGCTATATCAGGTTATGGACCGATTTGAACCATACTTGGCACATTTGTTGGGTATCATAACAAAACACGTCGTGCAAAATTTCATTCCAATCGGATAAGAATTGCGCACTCTAAAGACTCGTGAAGTCAAGACCCAAGATCGGTTTATATGGCAGCTGTATCAAAACATAGACCGATATGGCCCATTTACAATACCAACCGACCTACACTAATAAGAAGTATTTGTGCAAAATTTCAAGCGGCTAGCTTTACTCCTTCGGAAGTTAGCGAGCTTTCGACAGACAGACGGACGGACGGACGGACATGGCTAGATCGACATAAAATGTCGCGACGATCAAGAATATATATACTTTTTGGGGTCTCAGACGAATATTTCGAGTAGTTACAAACAGAATGACGAAATTAGTATACCCCCCATCCTATGGTGGAGGGTATAACAAAGTGAATGAAAATCTTGGAACGGGTAAACAAAGAAAGTTAGAAACTATAACTCTGAGATAGACAAAAACACCGCCGTGAACGAAACGAATGGCAAAAGTTTTGAAAAGAAACGAAGAATAAAACCAACAGACGGCACTTTTTGGTTAAGCAAGCGGTTAAGGATCAAAGCAACTTCTTTACAAACGAAAATTCCGCTATACACGATATATACTATAGAATTTTTGAGAGAACGATTTTTCCTAAAATTTATAAACCGATCTTCGTTGATGGAGAACAGTGGCATCGTTTAAACTACGAACTGTATGACGACTGTTGGCATAGTTCAACGCAATCGTGGGCTAGGTAATTGTGTCTGTATAAATGATGATATCAATGTGGTACACACAACGGGGGAAGACCAAATTCATCCTGAAAATAGGTGTCAGAAATTGGGGAAATCTTGAAAATCTGTACTGAGTTCGTCTAATGTTCTACCATAGCCAATTAAAGGAATGTAAAATAATCTGAGCAGTACAAAATTATCTATACGTATTTAGAGGAAAATATAGGCTACTAGGAGCATGTACTTGTTGGTCAATATCTTTAGCACAGGCTGAGATACAGGGTGTCAAAATTGACTTTTCCATTCTTCTGAAATGCATTACAATGTATCTTATGAACGGATCTACATGATTCCTTTTGAAGAAAAAAGAACTTGGCAAGATCTACAATTTTTTTTTTTTGATTTTCATAGGCGCCCCGGTAGCCGAGTTGGTAGCGTGCTCGTATTGCCAGTGCGTGGTTCGAGGAGGTCAGTCGCTACTGTAATATCACAATGGGCTTAAATTTGTATAAGTGAGTCTGTAAAGGACTGTTACTCTTACCTAACCCTAACCTAATATGAACTAGAATGGGGAACTGGAAACTATATTTCTTCTCTTATTTTTGTGGTATCACAATGAACTGAAAAGCTGTCGATTGTCGCTATAACCTCACCTAAGACTTCTATAGGTCAAGTCTGGAGAGATATGATTATGATGTTTAATCGACGGAGTTTGTTGAGCTGTGAATTTGCCTATTTGGATAAGTTGTTGATTTTAACAAATATTAAATACCATCCCAACCCATTGTGCATTGATGTTTTAACTTATTGACGATGTTGTTTGCTTTGCTATGTCGCATCGCCGTCATCATCATCATCATCGGCTGTTGTTCGGCCGGTCGTCTCTAAGTTGTTTGCCGCAGTTGTCGTTGGGGTTTACAATTATTTGATTTTGATTTGTTTTCCACTTCAATCCACTCGATTCGCTTGAAAGCCCGCAATAGATAAAGTTACATTAATTTTATTATTTATTTTATGGTCATTATCATGACGACAATTTCTGAATGTTGTGTGCCGTTTGCCGGCTGTTGCAGTTGCAATTGTCGGCTCATTTTGTTTAGAGCGCAGGCAGTTCAGTGTGTTGAAATAAATTGAGTTGAATTTCCATTGACTTGAGGTTTTTTCTTTGCCATTTTTTTATTTTTTATTTTTGTTAGTTTAGTTTTGATAACTTTTTTTGCTCATTCGCATTTAGTTTTTATACTTTGATTATATTGACATTTGCACTTTTGTGGTTTTCTAACTTTTCGTTATTGCTGTCGGCGCTTGTGATTGTGCCGGACGACCGGCCGTCCGTCCAAACGCTTTATGGAATTGTTTCTGCATGACGGCGGCATTACTTCAAAGTTGACCATAAAATTGTAAATTTTTTTTATAGGAAGTAATAATTTTCTATAATGCTTTTTTTCATTTTCTTCTATTGCGATTTTTCATGAATTCTGTTTGTTTTACGATTTTTATTTCAATCGCTGTCTTTCAAGCAGATAACAGCTCATTAGATGACGGTTTAATGGCAAAAATGTTATTTAGAGCGGAAAATTTTAATTGATTTTGCTTATTTGTGAAAGCTTTGTGGGAAATATGTCAGCGTTTGGTTGGAAAAATACGAAATGTGGATAGATGCAACTTGTAAATGAGGTTGCGAAATGAAAATATAGCTATTGCTTTTTTAGTTTATTTCAAAATTTAATTTCCTTAAACAAACCTGCGTTTGATTTGATTTGTTACCATAGCACTTTATATTGACTAAAGAAATAGAAAATGCGAAATTGGCTTCAACAGATTGAAGCGCCATGCCACACACCATGCCAAAATAATAAGGGCGGTACTCTGCCCACATTTTGCAATTCAGTCGGGAGGAGCCTATCAAATAATATCCAACGCTTATACTGAAAAAATTGTCTGTTTGTTCGAATTGGCTCGAAAACGGCAGAGTCGATTTTTTCTTTTTGAAATTTTTAAAGATTGTGTGGGTTGGTCTGTAGAAAGGGAAGGAAGGTTGTATAAATCGGGAACGGTCGGATCCTTTCTTCTATGAGAAGGGCACCGCCCTAAATGAAAAGTGGGCCGATTGGGACAATATGGGAATGAAATGAAATATATATGGGAGTAGGACACGAAAATGATAGAAACACAGTGGGGAATTTGGGAAAGTTAAATCAACGGGCAGGCAGATCTGTGTAAATAAAACTTATAGGGGTAGATACTTATTTTTGATATTCATCAAAAATCTTCCCTTCCTTCCTTCCAGTAGTGTCATTAAATAAGTGTAAACAACATATATATATATATATATATTTATATATATATATATATCTGTATATATATATATATATATATATATATATATATATATATATATATATATATATATATATATATATATATATATATATGTATATATATATATCAGTTTCTGATAGGCCATCGATCTCTTTCTCTCTCTCTCTCTTTCAATATATATATATATATACATATATATATATATATATATATATATATATATATATATATATATATATATATATATATATATATATGAAAGAGAGAGAGAGAGAGAAAGAGATCGATGGCCTATCAGAAACTGACGTGTTCAAATATATCGCCGTATTTATCCTAATATAATAGCAACAAACAAACAAAATATCTCCACAAAATCTATGATTACCTACATAAGGTTTAATAATCTTACTTTCAAATATGTGCCCATAAGTTGGGCAAAAATTGCCATACAAGCAATACAAACAGCATAATGAACGAAAAAGGTGCTTTGGCCGATTTCAAATTGTGCTGAATCCAAGGAGAAGATGCCTATCTTGCAGCAATGTTTTTATGCAATATCCAATGTATGGTGGAGGATGAAATGGCCAAGACATTGCCACTATCTCACGGTATGTCACATGATGATCTTGCATTATAATTTCAGGCACTGCATCAATGTTCTCTGCTACAACGGCCGTTTTCGGACGACTTTCACGGATCTAGACTTTGAACGAGCGTCAGCCACGACTGAATTCGTTGAAATAGATTTTTACTGTGCTATACGATGCTGCTTTTTTGCCACATAAAGATTTCAGTTCATTAACGTACTGTGATAATCCACGTCGAAAAATGTGGAAAATGGTCGCAATACAAATTATGATCGTACTGCAAAACGCTTTGAATACGATAATGCTAGAAAATATTAAACTTTCTAACAGAAATGTATGTTTGCACCTGAAAACACATCACAGCCCTCTGATTTTAAATTTAGCAGCAGCCTGCTAATTCATTTTTTAAAGGAAACCGTTTCAAATGTTTGAACTCTCTAACTATTGGTCTGCTATTTTAACTTAACATTGCATATTTAATAGGTATTTTTGCTGAATCTACAAAAAAAAAACACGTAAGGGCAAACAAATTACTCCGCTATAAGAGAAGACATTGTTTTCAACCTTTGATACCTTTGTTTGGGGTTATTAAAGGAAAAAGAGGATAAAACAACTCCGCAAAATTTTTGCCTCTAAAGATGTAGAACAATTTTGATTTCATGGATTTGAATGTTCTCCAAAAATGCACAAAATTTTGTGATTTCAACAAATGGATGTCGTTAAACTACAATAAATGCAACATACCTTTATATAATAATAAATAAGATCTAGGCAACTAGTACGATACTAAAGTCGACGTAGAAAAAATTAACCATAGATACTGTAAAAGCAAAACCAACCAAAAATTCTGCAAGAGTATGGCGAACCATTTTTTACACCTAACTCAAATGGTCAAAAATGGCGTATGAAACATACAATACTCAACCAAGGATATGTCGCTTTGAAACTGCAAAAAGTGCAAAACGTTTAAACTAAGAATATTCAATACTTTCCATGGTGTAAGAATATAACAAACTTTGTCACTTTGGAAGTAAGTAAAATGCCCTTCTTTTAGAATAACTTCCAATTTATTTTGCTTTCCACCAAAAAGTATGTGGAAAGAAATTCTCCGGAAATTTCATTCACATAAACATTATTATACGATTTGCATAAAATTAAACTTTCTTTGCCTCCTTACAAAACCTCCATAAATTTCAGTAGCAGGAATTTTCAGCAAACCACAAACTTTAATTGCTGTTATATCAGCAAAATTAACATCGAACAATTAGCATATTGTATTTGCTATTTTTACCAAACTTTTTTCTATAAGTGCAGGATTTTCAGTTGAAGGAGAGTTTGTTTAACCTGCAAATACATCACAAATGTATCTATACCCTCTTTAAAACCCCATATGGTTGCGACTAGAAACGAACAACGTACGCTGTATATAGAAATCTATCTAAGTTAGCTCAACCGGGATACTTGGGCCGGGCCGAACTGTGGATACTCACCACCTCGGGTATATACGTAAACCACCTTTCGTAAAAATCCGGTGAAAAATGCATAGTTTATGCCCCATAGCTGCAATATCGTAATATGTTCTTTTTTGGACCAAATACTAATAAGTACAAGTCATGTTCAATTGTAAATAACATTCCATCGAACATTTTAAAGCACTGCGCTCTCGAACTTTCGTATCCCCTTTGTACACTTTTCAACAGTTCATTAAAGCATGGATTTCTGCCGGAATTGTGGGAGCAAGACCGTTATTTAAAGCCGGAAATCGCAATGAGGTTTCTAATTACAAGGACATTTCAATTTTGAATGCTATTCCGAAGCTACTAGAGATAATTCTGACTGACACTATTTCACATCAAGTCTCTTCTATATTGTCTCCCTACCAACAAGGGTTCCGGAAATCGAAATCGACGATAACAAATATTTTAGAATTTACTTGTTTGGTCAACGATGGCTTTAGGGAACGCTACCAAACGGATACTATATATACCGATTTTAGTAAAGCATTTGATAAAGTTAACCACAACCTTCTGTTAAGAAAAATAGATCTTATTGGTTTCAGTCCATCTTTACTAAAGGGGATCAGATCATATCTGACTGGACGTACTCAAAGAGTTCAATTTGGTACTGCAGTTTCCAAATCAATTGTTGTCTCTCCAGGGGTTCCACAGGGTAGTCATCTTGGCACTGTGCTGTTTTGTTTGTTCATAAACGATCTCCCTTTTACTTTAAAGCACTCGAATATTTTGATGTATGCAGATGATGTAAAGATCTTCAGATCAACGAGAGACTCTGATGAACAGTGTTATCTTCAGTATGACCTTGATACTCTTTACGAATGGTGCAACCAGAACTTTATGGAACATAATATTTCCAAATGCAAACACATGTCATTTTCAAGAATAACCTCTCTTAAAACTAACTACCTTTTGGGTTCCAATCAACTTAAGGTAGTCTATAGCTTTAAAGACCTTGGATTTCTTCTAGACCAACGCTAAAACTTCCGTCAACACATCTCAATGGTTGTAAACAAAGCACGTGGTGCTCTTGGCTTCATGAAGCGCTGAAGTAAAGAACTTAATGATTTCTCTGTGACGAAAATCTTACATACGTCGCTAGTCAGAAGTAATCTCGAGTACGGTTTAGTGGTATGGGATCCGTACTACAATATTCATTCTGATTTGATAGAATCGGATTATAAAACCTTTTATGGGCCCAAAACCTTAAATCGAGAGATCGGTCTATATGGCAGCGATATCCAAATCTTGACCGATTTGAGCAAAATTGAAGAAGAATGTCGAAGGGTCCAACACAACTCACTATCCCAAATTTCAGAAAAATCGGATAGTAAATGTGGCTTTTATGGGCCTAAGACCCTAAATCGACGGATCGGTCTATATTACAGCCATTTTCAAATCTGGACCGATCTGGGCCAAATTGGAAAAGGATGTCGAAGGCCCTAACACAACTCACTGTCCCGAATTTCAGCAAAATCGGATGATAATTGTGGCCTTTAAGGACCTAAGACCCTAAAATACTATTTGATGAGGATCGGTCTTATGGGGCTATATCAAGATATAGTCCGATATAGCCCATCATCGAACTTAACCTGCTTATGGACAAAAAAAGAATCTGTGCAAAGTTCCAGCTCAATATCTCTATTTTTAAAGACTGTACAGACTGCAACAGATAGACGGACGGACGGATATGGCTAGATCGTCTTAGATTTTTACGCTGATCAATAATCTATATACTTTATACGGTCGGAAATGGACATTTCGATGTGTTGTAAACGGAATAACAAAATAGTGAATTTGAATTTGTTGAGTGGAAATTTGTCATTCATTAAAAGCGTGGATGAAACATTTTCAACTTGGGCCATTGTGATAAAAGAAAAAGAATTTTCGTCGCATTCGCGTTGAATTTTTGTTAATTAGATTTTAAATAAATAACAATTGCAGGCAAATATAGCTCATCAAATAGTATTTTTCGTGATAACACTACGCAAACAAAACCATTTATCAAAGTAATGCTGGTGCTGACCATATGATGGGAGTGTTGACTGTATGTATTTTTATTGGGAAAACCGCATTTTGAGGTATTCTCCAATAAGGAAACAATGTTTTGTGAAAACTGTCTGCAGTGAACGATTGTCATACCTACCTTTATATTAAAATTGTTATGTCTGTGGTAACATAGACCAATAAACACCAATACAGAATAAGATTTTAAAGTTCTAGTCACAATCGGACATTAACGCTCATTCCTCATCTTTTTTGTAACACATATTAACATGTAAATTATATTTGTTTATGGATATTTTTATACCTCCGACTGGGCGGCAACCGGCACTTGAATGGAATTTCGATTTGCAACACATTCCTCCGCTCGGTGTCGGCGAATGACCATAAAATACATAATTAAGAAATTAGAAAATATTATTATTGCGAAGCAAAACTTCCAGCCAACATTCAAATGTATGTACGTTGCAAATATTTCAAAGAACAGAATTAAATCGCATTGAAGAGATAACACTTGAAAATTTGCCGCTTTGATCAGAAAGCTTTGATCAGCCAACGACGCTTCGCCTGGGCAGGTCTTATGATAGCGGTGATGGCCCCCGGGAATATTTCGATGGTGTTACGAATTTAATTTTGAATTTCTTGGAAACAAGGCAGCAACCTCAGTCATAAAAACAATCAAACACTTACAATTCATAATTATATGAATTATACAAATTAGTGGTAATAACAAAAAAATCTATACAAGTACAACTACAACAATCATAAGCGCAACCAAAGCAGCAGAACAACAAAGGCAATGGCGGCAAATGCACTTTGATCGCCACTTTGTAGCTGATTTGATTTTTATTTAACACTTTGACTCTCACCCACCAACTCACTCTCAGCTGTGGACAGAATGTCATACATGCCCGCCACATATTCACACCCGTCGGACGTCAAACCTGTTAGATGGAACAAAGTAGAATAACACAGTAGCTGCACGAACAAGTAAAAAGGCGTTAAGTTCGGCAGAGCTGAACTTTGGATACCCACCACCTCGGCTATATATGTAAACCAACTTTCGTCAAAATCCGGTGAAAAATGCATATTTGATGCCGCATAGCAGCCATATCGAAATATGTTCCAATTTGGACAAAATACTAATAAGTACAAGTAATTGCTCAATTGTGTATAAAGAATTTTGGTCTTTTTAGTAGCAATATTTAAAAATAAACCAATCTGAAACATATACGACACGGATATCAAAAGCCTAACATAAGTCACTGTGTCAAATTTCAAGGAAATCGGATTTCAAAATCTGTCCCGATCTGAGCCAAATTTAAGAAGAATGTCGATGGGCCTAACACCACTCATTGTCCCTAATTTCAGCAAAATCTGATAATAAATGTGGCTTTTATGAGTCTAAGACCCCAAATCAGCGGATCGTTCTATATGGGGGCTATATGATTTGTAAACGTGTTATATATATGTTTTGCAAACGGAATGACAAAATGACTATACCCCCATCCTTCGGCGGTGGGTATAAAAAGGAATAATGGAAGGTCATAATAGGAAATACCAATGGATTGTTTTTTTTTCTATCAGATGAGAGTTATATCAATTAATTGAACATTTGTTTCTGGAACTATTATTTGGCGGAAATTTTAAACTACTTCTGGGTTGCATCTGGACCCGAATTCTTCAATAGACAGTGTACTCTTAATATAGATACCATATCAATTGAATAAGACGACATCATTATTGCAGGTGATTTCAATAGTAACCTTCTTGTGGAAGGCCGTCTTTCTGGTTTTATGCAGCTCTGTGGGATACGTGCTGTCAACAAATCCGAATGAGCTCTCTTTATTAGATTATATACAAGTCTTCTATATGTTTTTTTTTCAGCTACTTGCCCAAGATCCGTCTATATAATTAGTTTTTTGTTACGGGGTTTCAAAGCATGATCTACACTTTGGAACTTACGACTTCCAGATAGGCATCATTGTTCCCTCATCAACTTACTGAGATTCTAAAAACATGAACTGCCCCCAAGATCCGTCTATATAATTAGTTTTTTGTTACGGGGTTTCAAAGCATGATCTACACTTTGGAACTTACGACTTCCAGATAGGCATCATTGTTCCCTCATCAACTTACTGAGATTCTAAAAACATGAACTGCCCCTTGTGTATCAAATGATGAACAACATGTGCTCGATTTACGACTCATGTGTACCTATTACTAGCAAATTTAAGCACGTGATGAACGCTCATTATTTTGGCCTACAAATGATGTGGGCGCAACAGTCCCCAGTAATTTTATGAGCCACTTAAATCTGCTAGAAAATATGGGAAATGGCTTCCGCGGCTAACAGATAAAGGCACTTAGGTGAGGACACAATACCAGACTTGAACCAACTCAGGGGCGTGGTATGGAAAACAATAAGGGATTTTAAAAGTAGCTTAGAATTTCTGACTTGAATTGTAAACAGGTCTAAAATTGAATACTATAAAAGATAATTCGAGTATGCAGTCTTAGGATATATAGATCGGAGCTTGCTACAAATGTGTTTTCTCACATTCCTGCATCACAAAGACACGTTCACTTTTTGATGTATAATTTTGGACTGCACACTCGCATATACCATCAAGACCGACGCAGTAGGATAAGACGGCATTAAACCTTGATTTGTAAAGCTGTTCTACCAAAGAAACTAATATCTATATCATAGATCACAGTTTCGAGTTTATACAAACGTGGCAGTTAGTATACCCACTTCTTATGGTGGAGGGTATAACAAGATAGAAGAAACAAAAGTCGGGTGGAACCGACTATATAATAAACAACACCACTAAGTCAACCTACTATATTTAATCAAATACAAACTCTGTTTTTCTTGCATGAATGAGCTTAATTATATAACAAATGTTTCTATCAAGCCTGTTCTGATAATCGCAATCGTAAGAATTTTGCAAATTCATTTTTAACGTTTGTTTCGGTAAACGGAAATCGCAAAATCTTACGATTTAAATTCGTTCGAGCATACCTGTGCGATTTTAACATTCAGAGCAGATTTTTAGCAAATAATTGAAAAAAAAACTACAAAATAGTACATTTTGTATTCCTTAATGTCTTAAAAATTCACTATTCAAAATTATGTGCATTCACCTCAAAATTACATAAATAACTAATGCTGAAACTGATGGGATTCAAACAAATCAACCATGTAGATGACATGAAAATGGCGAGCAGCAGGTAAGTAATTTTTTTTTATTAATAATCGAAGTTATTATTTAATTTCTTTTTGTTTAAACAATTTTAGCCGGAAGCATAATAGTCAGGAGCAAGAAGATCTAATTCTACAATTTATGGAGGACAATGCACAAATTGCAAAGGTGTACGTAAAAGGCGACCGAATTGCGTCACAGCAGAGGTGGCACGACTTGACCAAGTCGACATAAACCACGAAATCGACTTTCAAAACCCCAATCGTACGTTATATGTTATATTGCGAGCTTGAACTATATACCAGAAGTATAGACCAGTGGTGGTCAAAAATACTCACATTTTTGCTCATTACTGTGTATGTACAAAATAATATAATCCCAAACAGGCCCATGGGCATCCAAATACAATTTTGTGCTCATTGCTGGAATAGACACATTGTCACACACAACATTTTTTCCTTTCTTATTTTGACTGAGCAATTTGCTGTCAGTATATTGAGCAGCTCGGAAAGTAACAATTTTTTAAGTTTCGCCTAAGGTACAAAAATATTGGAATGTCCAATGGCAAAAATCATTAGAGCAACACACAAATGGCTGCCAGATACAAACAAACACAACAAGAGTATCTAAGGTTTGTTTGGAAATATTTACACAGTAAAGAAGTATCCATCCTTCGGGATGGATATCCAGCTTTGGCTGGCATTTTATTGTGCGAAAACAACAACTTAAATAATTAGTTTTTGCTTCATTTATAGCATGACGAATACAGCAGAACATTATACAAAACCATATGGAGTTGTGCGAAACTGGAAAATAATTGTGCTTCGTAACATCGAAATAAATCCAATTAAACTCTTAAAGAGATTAAATTACCAACTGAGATCTGCCTTTCATTGGTAAAGATGTGAGTTTAAATTAAGTTACAGTCGTAGAATGCACTTGGCATCTTCGATAAAGTTAAATTATTTTTTCAAGTTTTTTTTTTTTGCCTGGGCGAGATCATAAAATTTTTAGAATACATTTTGTGTAATGACAGACTTTCTATCTGTGTCAAATTACACTTCTTCCGTACTACACATGATTTTGTTCATCTGTTGGACGTTGTATTGATGGCTTCGATTGCTAAGACAACGACAATGGCTCTCACTGTTGCTCTGTGTGCCCAGGTTCGAATCTTGGCCGGGCTCTGCCGAATCATTAAATTTTACAAACTTTGTTTGTTTTTCTTCCGAGACAAGCTCAATGTTCGGAGATGCAAATGGAAAAGGAAAGCCAAAGATAGCAACACACACCAACCACTATGGGACGCGTTTCGTCTTTGGTTAGAAGACTTTTTAACCGTATTAGGTGTGATGGCAAAAAAAACGTCAATTAATGTATAAAAAAAAAACTAGTTGAAACCCCAAATAACATATTCGATATATCAAGAATTTATGGTATTGTCAGGGTAAAAAAGAATTAAATATGTGCCATGAATTTTCGCAAATTTATCGCAAACAAATATGTACTTTTATCGGTAACAAAGTCTAATTTTTTTCAGAAAATAAGTTTACTTGGTGAAAATTCCCTCTAGCTGAAACGATTTTTTTTTTGCGTGTAGATGGCTCTTGATAAAAATTTGTCAAAATTTATTTTTTGTTTTTTTTTGAAATATTTAACAATTATATTTGCTATAGTTGATTAATGTTTTAAGCTTGTTTGCCATTTATGAGCCTAAGAACTTTTTGAAATATTTAACAATTATATTTGCTATAGTTGATTAATGTTTTAAGCTTGTTTGCCATTTATGAGCCTAAGAACTTAAATGGGGAGATCGGTATATGTATATGATAGATATATCCAAATATAGACCGTTCTGACCCATTCTAAACCGAATATCGAGGAGCCTGACACAGCCCATGAAGTAATAAACGTGCGTTATTGTCCCAAGAGCTTAAATCGGGAGATGGGTATATATAACAATTATATCTATATAAAACCCCGTCTTGACCATACTCGGTACAAATGTCAGAAGACGAAAGACAACTCATTGTGCTCGAAATCGGTTAATAAATTCACCTTTTATAGGGTTAAAACTTTAAATCCCGAGATCGGTATATAAGCCGACTATATACAAATCTTGATCGATCTGGGACAAATCAAACAAGGATGTCGAGGGGCCTAACATAACTTGCTGTCCCAAATCTCAGCGAAATCGGACAATAAAAACGCCTTTTATGGACACAAGACCTTAAAGCGATAGATCGGTATATATCGTAGCTACATCTAAATCTGGACCGATCTGAGCCGTATTAAACAAGGATGTTGAGAGGCTCAACAGAACTCACTGTCCCAAATTTCAGCAAAGTCTCATTGTCCCGAATTCCAACTTTAAAGGGCCTTAAACTTTAAATCGGCAGATCGGTATATATAGGGGTTTTTATCAAGATATGGACAAAAAAAGAAGCTGTGCAAAGATTCAACTCAAAATCTCTTTTTTTAAAGAATGTAGCGGCATTTCAACAGACAGCTAGAACGTGTTAAGAACGGAAGAAATGGAACGGAAATGGATATTTCGATGTGTTGCAAAAGAAATGACAAAATGAATACACCCCCATTCATCGGTGGTGGGTATAAAAATAGTAAAGGTAATATAAACCAGTAAGGAAAGGCAAAAGTCTGGCGGTGCCGATTTTATAATACCCTACACCTACCCTATAAATACAAAAGTGGGATTATATCTAATTCTGAACCAATTTTGATGGACCTCGGTGGATGTATTCAGATAGGTTATTAAAATTACTGTATCAAATTTCGAGCAAAGCAAATATTTTCCAAATGTAATAACTACGGTTGACAAATGACGGGAGATGGGAGCTATATCTAAATCTAAACCGATTTCCATCAAACTTTATTGTGGAATTCGTCGAGGAAGATTGGTCAATAAATGCGCTTGCAGTGGGTCTAGGAGTGATAACCATTTTATTGCTGTATTACTGCAAATCGGACCAACATATATATGGGAGCTATATCCAAACCCGAACCGATTTTTATTATATTCAATTTTAATATTGAGAGTCATAAGAAAGTCCTTCCTGCCAAATTTCGAGAGAATCGGCTAACAAATGAAAATTTTATTGCAGTATTACTGCAAATCGGACGAATATATATGGGAGCTATATCCAAATCTGAACCGATTTCTACAAAATTCACCAGTTATAAGAGAATCGGTTGGCAAATGACCATTTTATTGCTGTATTACTGCAAAATTCACCAGCAATATTGAGAGTCATAGGGGAACCCTTCTTGCCAAATTTAGAGAGAATCGGTTAACAAATGACTATTTTATTGCATTATTACTGCAAATCGGACAAACATATATATATATATATGGTTTTTTTCCAATTTCAATAGGCTTCGTCTCTAGGCCAAAAAACATGCCCATACCAAATTTGAAGACGATCGGATGAAAATTGCGACCTGTAGTTTGTACACAAATTAACATGGACAGACATACGGACGAACAGAGCTAAATCGAATCAGAAAGTGATTCTGAGTCGATCGGTATACTTATCAATGGGTCTATCTCTCTTCCTTTTGGGTGTTATAAACTAATTCACTAAGTTATAATACCCTGTACCACAGTAGTGGGGTAGGGTAAACAAATTTTGAACATAAAGTTCCTCCCCCATAAAATCTTAAATTTTTACTCCCAATCCCCAAGTCCCAATGTCAAAAATTTAGTTCCAAATTTCGAAAATAAGTCCCCAATGTGAAGAGATTAGAGATTATACTGCAATACAATTTCCGCTAACTTGTCTGGCTACGTTCCATGTTGGCAGTGTTGGTTTGAATGTTTGATGTTACACCGATTTGTTTGATTGGAGGATGTCTCATCCAACCAACAAGAAAGCAAGCCAACAACACACTACAACCATAAAATGCCGACAATGACGACAAAATGCACACACATGCCATAGTGGAGCTTGCAACTGAACCTAACAGGTAAAACGGTGGGGATACCTAGCACATGCGGGCAATTGTAGCAACAACTACTAAAGCGGCCACACTGAAAACCGGCAATAATAAAAACAAAAACAGCAACAACAAATTAAAAAGGCCATATTCACACATCGACAAAAAAAAACAATGCGATTTTTATGGCTACAATAGAAATAACAGCGGTAACAACACCAACAAAAACGGCAATAGTCCTATAAACTGTTGTTTTGGTCTTTTGTTGTTGTTGATGTTGTTTTGGCCAGGTTAATGCAATTAACTTAAAAGCCCCGCAATTACTGGAGTGTATGAATGAATGATAACACCACAATATTAAGAACAACGATAACATAAGAATTGGCGGCATTTGCTATCTTTTCGGTTCAATTTATTTGACCTCATACGGCGTGAATAAACAATGCTGGCTAATATCATCATCGTGCTGTGTTAATTTTTTTCCTTTTAATTTTCATTGAGTACTATCCGTCGACCACTTGGCTAGTTGGGGGATTTCTTTTTAGTATGTGTTTTTCATTGTTGTCCAAATGTGGCAGCAATTAGCCATTGATAATTCTGCTGCGACAAAAAAGGTGCAAAGTGAAGGGGATCTCAGAAAAAAAAAATGCTTATAAAGTAACTTCAAAAAATTGCCACATTTTGGAAAAAAATAAATAAAAATGTCGTTTAATATGTGAGATACCTATTCCAATTGGAAGTGAAGAAATTTCAGAACAAAATTAAGCAGAGCAAAACCAAAAGCAAAACGCATATGTGGGCCATTTCGAAATATGATACACAGTTGGGGTCAAAATAATAGCAGCGCAAAAAATGTACACCCACTGAAATCATTGATTGGAATTTGATTATAAGAACAGAAAGATAATAATGTCAAAAAAAATTCTGTTGTTTGAGCCACAGTTTGGTTATTTTCATAGTTCGGTAGCAATCTTAGCCACGATACAATAAAAATAGGGTTAAAAAAAGATGCTACTTACCGAATATCAGTTCCATCAATCATTTCCATAAAAAATAAATTCATTTTGTTTCTGCCAATTGTAACAACAACGTTTTATCTTCTGCAGTACCACCAAAGAAATCACCCATACGGTAGTTTTACTTATTACCCTACCGGTAGTTGTGCTAACTGCCATACCGGAGTTCTACTAACCCCTTACCGGTAGATGTGGTATCCTTCTGGCAATTAGTACTACATATAAAATCTTATTTTTTCTTCAAAAATTATTTAAGAAAATTCCGCCTAAAAAAATATGTATTTCTTATAAAACATTTTTTAAAAAAGTTATTTCTACACTTTTTTAATTTAATTTCATTGAGAAACTTATTACTGTACGGTAAAGCTTATTGCCCAATCTCATCAATAAAAAAATTATGTCGGTAGACTAGAGCGTGCGTGGAAGACTAACAAATCAAATCTCCCCTCAACCACCGAAAAAACTAATAGAATTAATTTCAAAGCGCAATAATTAGTATACCCCCATGACGAAATTAGTATACCCCCATCCTAAGTGTAAGTCTTCGATAAAAGATTTGAAGGATAGAACATACTGGATCATATGTAATGATTGGCGGTGCTTTTTTTATACCCTCCACCATAGGATGGGGGGTATACTAATTTCGTGATTCTGTATGTAACTACTCGAAATATTCGTCTGAGACCCCATAAAGTATTTATATATATTCTTGATCGTCGCGACATTTTATGTCGATCTAGCCATGTCCGTCCGTCCTTCCGTCCGTCCTTCCGTCCGTCCTTCCGTCCGTCCTTCCGTCCGTCCTTCCGTCCGTCCTTCCGTCCGTCCGTCTGTCTGTCGAAAGCACGCTAACTTCCGAAGGAGTAAAGCTAGCCACTTGAAATTTTGCACAAATACTTTTTATTAGTGTAGGTCGGTTGGTATTGCAAATGGGCCATGTCGGTCCATGTTTTGATATAGCTGCCATATAAACCGATCTTGGGTCTTGACTTCTTAAGCCTTTAGAGTGCGCAATTCTCATCCGATTTGACTGAAATTTTGCACATAGTGTTTTAGTATCACTTCTAACTACTGTGTTAAGTATGGTTCAAATCGGTCCATAACCTGGTATAGCTGCCATATAAACCAATCTTGGGTCTTGACTTCTTCAGCCTCTAGAGAGCGCAATTCTTACCCGAATGGAATGAAATTTTGCACGACGTGTTTTGTTATGATATCCAACAACTGTGCTAAGTATGATTCAATTCGGTTCATAACCTGATATAGCTGCCATATAAACCGATCTGGGATCTTTACCTCTTGAGCCTCTGGAGGTCGCAATTATTATCCGATTTGCCTGAAATTTTGTACAACGGATCCTCTCATGACCATGGTCAGAATAGGTTGATAGCCCGATACAGCTTCCATATAAATCGATCTTTCTATTTTACTTCTTGAGCCCCCAAAGGGCGCAATTCTTATTCGAATTGGCTGATATTTTACACAGGTCTCCAACATATAATTCAATTGTGGTCTAAAACTTGATATCGCTCTAATAGCAGAGCAAATCTTTTCTTATATCATTTTTTGCCTAAGAAGAGATGTCGGGAAAAGAACTCGACAAATGCGCTCCATGGTGGAGGGTATATAAGATTCGGCCCGGCCGAACTAAGCACGATTTTACTTGTTTACTAATGTCCTATATTCTGCATCCGATATGCCATTCATGCAACCCACTTCATTCAAATAGACCAGAATATTTTGGTGACATATGCGAAGGTTGAAATGACATTATCATATAAATTTCAATATGATAATGATCCGAAGTACAACCGTCTTTCAGTAATAAGAAGGTTTTGAGATATTCATAACGACCTAAAGCAATGACGGATTTATGTCCAATAGAAAATTTGTTATACGACATCAAAAATGAGATGGCCACAATAAAATTTAATGACTATTGTAAAAACAATCCAAGCACGCTCGGCTGTGCCACCTATAATACCCAGAATGAAAATTTACTTACATTTATAATCTAAACTTCTGCGTCTCATGGGTGTTTCTTGACTTCAAATATACTGCACATTGTCAGGAAGGAGTTATAGGCTTGTAATTTGTTGATTTTGGAAGGGGGCGAAGCCTTCCCCGTTACCACAAAAACGCCACCCAAAATCAAAAGTTGACCGATAGGGGCAGTATGAGTATCAATTGAAAGATATTGGAGAGTAGAAAGCGAATGTGGTATAAAAACTTGGGTTCAAGTATCCAAGGGGTAGCCCAAGCCCGAAAACTGCTCCAAATAGACATATTGGACGTATATAGCAATATAGGACTCAAATGAAAGGTATTCGGGTGTATACTACGAATATGACATAAAAAACGCGGTCCAAGTAATTGATAGTCGCCCTATCCCCGATAAGCTCCCCAAACTCAAATGATAGGCATTTGAGAGCAGATTACGAATATGGCATTAAACTTTGTGTCCAAGAACCTAGGAGGATGTATACACCAATCATGACAATATGATTGTACTGCGAATCTGATATCATTATTCTGCTCATATATCTAGCGGAACACCTCACCCCAAAACAGTCGATCAATTATAATGACCGAACGGGACACTGTGTGATTTAATTAATGTGTAGGCCGCCATAGCCCCGAAATTATAACATTCAGCGTGAAAGCAGGAGTTGCAAACCTCAACGATAAGGTTGCAACCATTTTTAGCTCACCGATAGACGAGACCAAACGACGTGTTCTGGGCAACACTTTTTCGGCGAAATCGAACAATAAATACGCCGTTTATGGGCACAAATCCGTTTATGGGCAATCAATCTGCATGGCAACTATATTCAAATCTGGACCGATCTGGGCCAAATTGAAGAAGGACGTCGAAGAGCCTAACTTAACCCACTGTCTCAAATTTCAGCGACATCGGACAATAAATGCGCCTTTTATGGACACAAAACCTAAAACTGAGACTGATCAGTGCAATATTCCAGATGTATGTCAAGGGGCTTAATTTAACTCCCAAATTTCGCCGAAATCGGACAATACATGCGCCTTTTATGGGCCCAAAACCCTAAATAGAGAAATCGGTCTATACGGCAGCTATATCCAGATCTGAACCAATCAGGGCCAAATTAGTAGATGTCAAAAGGCCTAAGATAACTCACTGTCCCAAATTTCATCAAAGCACCCTTAATCGAAGGATGGGTCTATATGGCAGCTATATCCAAATCTGAACCGATCTAATGCAAATTAACGAAGGAAGTCGAAGTGCCTACCACAACTCACTGTCCCAAATTTCAGCAAAATCGGATAATAAACGTGGCTTTTATGGGACTAAGACCCTAAATCGGAGGATCGGTCTATATGGGGGCTAAATCAAGATATAGTCCGATATAGCCCATCTTCAAAATTAACCTGCTTATGGACAAAAAAAGAATCTGTGCAAAATTCCAGCTCAATATCTCTATTTTTAAAGACCGTAGCGTGATTTCAACAGACAGATGGACGGACATCAAATTCTGGGGTGGGATGCCTAGGAGAGCCGCCCACCCCCATTGGAATACATTTTCAACTACAATTACGCAGAAATGTTCAAATTTAGAGTACTTCTCTCCAACATAGTATAATCGGGCGCAGCAGAGCGGGCCGGGCTCAGCAGTCTTATATATAAAAATCAATTTGTGTTTGTTTGTCAGTTTGTTTGTTTGTATGTTTGTATGTTTGTGTGTTCCTTATAGAGTGTACAACATTTTTTGATATCTGAAGGGGGAGCGGACCTTCTCCTTACCCTAATTTTCAGAAAAGCCAGATCTCGGAGATGGGTGGTGCGACATAAGCAAAATTTTGCGGGCTCTCTTATAGTAACCTACAAACAAAAATTTGGTACTCAAATTTCGGATGGGGTACCTAAGGAGGGAGCCCCACCCCAAAACTTACCAAATATATATATATATATATATATATATATATATATATATATACACCAAACACGAAAATATATGAAAATGAAAGGTATGTAAAACTTATCTGATATCCAATTGTCGGATCAAGTGTTTGGGGAACACTCCAATTAAATAGGACATTTTTATCGACCATGGCAATATGGGGCTTAAATAAAAGGCATTTGAGTGTAGACCGCCCATGCCCGAAAACATACCCCAAAGAAGACAAATTTACGACTATAGCAATATGGGACTCAAATGAAAGGTCTTTGAAAGTAAGGCACGAATCTGATATCAATGTTCGGGAAATGTGTCTATGGAGCCACTCCACCCCCATAACACCCAAATAAGGAAAAATAAGGACAAATAGGAAGTATCTGCTGATATTGCAAAATAAGGCTCAAATAAGAGGTATTTTTGAGTAGAACACGATATATATTTTCAAAGCCAAGTCACTAAGTGGCCGCCCCATCCCCCAAACTGGACATGTTTGCCGACTATGAAAAACGGAGCTCAAATGAAGGGTATTTGGGAGTAGACCATGAATCTGACATCAACATTCGTGCCAACAGTCTAGGGGCCGTCCCACCACAATAACAACCCCAAGTAGGACGTATTTGCGCACCAAGGCAATTTGGTTCTTCAAGACAGTGGTGCTCGATATTAACATTTTTTAGGGCTCACACCCCAAACCGAACGTATCTACTGGCATTTTCAATAGGGGGTTTAAGTGAATGGTATTTGAGATTTGAAAACTAATTTGATATCCAATTTTGAGGCCAATGGCAATATGGGGTTCAAATATGTAAGAATAGAGCACCTTGCTGATGTATTTTCAGGGCTTAGTGTTTGGGGGACAATCCCACTTCCTAAAACACCCCTAAATTTGGGGCTTAAATGAAAGGAATTGGGGGTAGAGCAAGAATTGATACCCACTTTCGGGACAATTTTTCTAGAGGTCTACCCCTTTCCCAAAATACCCCACAAACAGCAATTTTTTACTGACCATCGCAATATGGTGCTCAAATAAAGGTATTTGGGAGTAGAATACAAATTTGATATCCAAATGTAGGACCATGTGTTTTAGGCATCACCCCTTCCCCAAAACACCCCCAAAGGGTAAATTTTTTTTTTATGTGGCTCAAATGAAATGTATTTGAGATTAGAAAACGAATTTGATATCCAATCTTGGGGCCATGTGTTTGGGGGACGCCTCATCCTGTAAACTCTCCTCAAAACCAATTGCAAAATGAGTTTAAATAAATGGTATTTGAGGGAAGAACACGATGCTGAAATTTTTCAGGGCCAAGTGTCAGGGGGACCACCTCACCCCCGAAAACACCCCTTAACGTCGGGCTGAATTATAGTATTTTAACTTTAATTCGTTAAACAATAAAGATCATTTGGGATTCAGATAAAGGCACCTATATTGTTAAACTTTTAGTCAAGCGATATACTATTTTGGTAGCATGGTATTTCACTAAAAGCTTTTTAATTGTCGAAAATAAACATTCCAAGGAAAATGTTGTTCCATATAAAGTAAAAGAAAGCGCAGCGGAGCGGGCCCGGTCCAGCTAGTAAAGTATATATTGGGTTGCCCAAAAAGTAATTGCGGATTTTTCATATAGTCGGCGTTGACAAATTTTTTCACAGCTTGTGACTCTGTAATTGCATTCTTTCTTCTGTCAGTTATCAGCTGTTACTTTTAGCTTGCTTTAGAAAAAAATTGTAAAAAAAGTATATTTGATTGAAGTTCATTCTAAGTTTTATTAAAAATGCCTCAGTCCCGAGGCATAGATCTGGTCTAAAGAAAAAAAATTAAATTAAATTTATTCTAAGCACAAAATTTTAGTAAAACTTTTTAAAATGACTAAATATTCTACAGAGACAAAATTTTGATCAGACCATGACCACTTTAAATTTATTTTTCTTTCTTTTCGTCTGAGACCCCATAAAGTATATATATTCTTGATCTTCGTGAAATTTTATGTCGATCTAGACATGTCCGTCCGTCTGTCCGTCCGTCCGTCCGTCTGTCTGTCGAAAGCACGCTAACTTCCGAAGGAGTAAAGCTAGCCGCTTGAAATTTTGCACAAATACTTCTTATTAGTGTAGGTCGGTTGGTATTGTAAATGGGCCATATCGGTCCATGTTTTGATATAGCTGCCATATAAACCGATCTTGGGTCTTGACTTCTTGAGCCTTTAGAGTGCGCAATTCTTACCCGATTGGGATGAAATTTTGCACGACGTGTTTTGTTATGATATCCAACAACTGTGCCAAGTATGGTTCAAATCGGTTTATAACCTGATATAGCTGCCATATAAACCGATCTGGGGTCTTGACTTCTTGAGCCGCTAGAGTGCGCAATTCTTATCCGATTGGAATGAAATTTTTCACGACGTGTTTCGTTATTATATCCAACAACTGTGCCAAGTATGGTTCAAATCGGTCCATAACCTGATATAGCTGCCATATAAACCGATCTGGAATCTTGACTTCTTGAGCCTCTAGAGTGCGCAATTCTTATCCGATTGGAATGAAATTTTGCACGACGTGTTTTGTTATGATATCCAACAACTGTGCCAAGTATGGTTCAAATCGGTTCATAACCTGATATAGCTGTCATATAAACAGATCTGGGGACTTGACTTCTTGAGCTTCTAGAGGGCGCAATTCCTATCCGATTTGTTATTGTCACTTTCAACAACTATGCCAAATAAAGTACAAATCGGTTCATATCCTGATATAGCTGCCATATAAACCGATCTGGGATCTTGACTTCTTGAGCCTCTAGAGGTCGCAATTATTATTCGATTTGCCTGAAATTTTGTACGACGGATTCTCTGGGGGCCACCGTAGCGCAGAGGTTAGCATGTCCGCCTATGACGCTGAACGCCTGGGTTCGAATCCTGGCGAGACCATCAGAAAAAATGTTCAGCGGTGGTTTTCCCCTCCTAATGCTGGCAACATTTGTGAGGTACTATGCCATGTAAAACTTCTCTCCAAAGAGGTGTCGCACTGCGGCACGCCGTTCGGACTCGGCTATAAAAAGGAGGCCCCTTATCATTGAGCATAAAACTTGAATCGGACTGCACTCATTGATATGTGAGAAGTTAGCCCCTGTTCCTTAGTGGAATGTTCATGCGCAAAATTTGCAAATTTGCATTTGGATTCTCTCATGACCCTTAACAAACGTGTTTATTATGGTCTGAATCGGTCTATAGCCCGATACAGTTCCCATATAAATCGATCTCTCTATTTTTCTTCTTGAGCCCACAAAGAGCGCAATTCTTATTCGAATTGGCTGACATTTTACACAGGTCTCCAACATAAATATAATTTAATTGTGGTCCAAACCGGACCAAAGCTTAATATCGCTCTAATAGCAGAGCAAATCGTTTCTCATATCCTTTTTTTTGCCTAAGAAGAGATGCCGGGGAAAGAATTCGACAAATGCGATCCATGGTGGAGGGTATATAAGATTCGGCCCGGCCGAACTTAGCACGCTTTGTTTCATCTTATGGTCATTTTAACCGGTCTGAATATTGCAAGTTAATCTAAGTCTATACGAACATAGAAACATATAAAAAGATATTGTTGTTTTAACTTAAAACATATAAGACCCATGACATAATGTTAGCAGAAATACTGCACCCTATTTCCTTCACTTTTTTTAACACTCCGCCAACTGTATCATTAGTTAAGTGCATAGTGTGGCCACACAGTTAATTATTTTGACTCCTTTTAATGTTTACTTCAGTGTTTAAATAAGTGTGTCGCCAGTGTGTATTGAATTTAACCGTTGTTTCTGCTACTTCTTTTCTTATTTAAAATAGATTTCTCATTTTCATTTTATTTTCCGAAAATTAATTTTCATATGTATTCTGGACATCTCTGGAAAAATATTTTTCCATTCTTGCTAATTTCATTAAAATTCATTTAGCGGTTTGCCCGTAATACGTTCCACAAACTCGCTTTAATAAAACCCACCTGCAAATGACCAGTAGTTATAAAATTGCTTGTCTTGTTGTGGCGATTGTGATGAAATGGATAATGGGTAAGCATAGGTAAGATTAGGTTAGGTTGAAAAGAGGGTGCGGATGTTAATCCGCCCCATTCCACTATGGACATACACCTAAGCCAGTAACCGACTTGTTGTGCGCTCTAAACACTAAAAAAGTAACATCGAAGAAGAAGAATTCCGTGCTACTTACAAAATTCTTAATTGTTTTCCATGCAACGCCCCTAAGATGGTTCATGTCTCTTATTGTGTCACCACCTTAGTGCCGGTCTCTGTTAGATGCCAAAGCCGGACAAATACCGGCACTTAGGTGGAGACAAGGTGCCAGTATTTGAGTAAATATCTTATATATAAAAATCAATTTGTGTTTGTTTGTAGGTTTGTTTGTTTGTTTGTATGTTTGTGTGTTCCTTATAGACTCAGAAGCGGCTGAACCGATTTTCTTGAAATTTTCACAGATGATGCATAATGATCCCGTGGTGAAAATAGTACTACATTTTTCGATATCTGAAGGGGCGGCGTACTCTCCCCCTTACCCTAATTTTCAGAAACGCCAGATTTCGGAGATGGGTAGTGCGATTTAAGCGAATTTTTGTTTGCTCTCATATAGTACCCTAAAAATAAAAATTTGGTATCCAAATTTCGGATGGGGTACCTAGGGGGGCTGCCCCACCCTAAAACCTACCAAACATATATTTAGACCAATTCCGACAATATGGGACTCAAATGAAAGGCATTTAGGATAAGAAAACGTATCTGATATCCAATTGTCGGACCAAGTGCTAGGGGGACCACCCCAAGCCCCAAAACACCCATAAATCGGACATATATACCGACCATAGCAATATGGGACTCAAATGAAAGGTATTTGCGAGTAGAATACGAATCTGATATCCAAATGTGGGACCACGTTTCTGGGGGACCACCCCTTTCGTAAAACACCCCCAAACAGGACTTTTTTACTGACCATGGGAATATGGGGCTTCAATAAAAGGTATTTGAATGTAGATTACAAATCTGATATCGAAAAATGGGACCAAGTATTTGGGGGGGCGTCTCTCACCAAAAACATCCCCAAGGGGGACAAATTTACGACCATAGCAATATGGGGCACAAATGAAAGGTCGTCGGGAGTAAAGCACGAGTTTGATATCAATATTCGAGAAAAGTGTCTATTGGGACACCCCACCCCCACAACACCACCCAAATAGGAAGTATTTGCTGACTTTTGCAATATGAGGCTGAAGTAAGAGGGTTTTTAAAGTGGAACACGAATCCGATATATATTTTCAAGGCCAACTCACTGAGTGGCCGCCCATCCGCCAAAACACCCCCCAAGCCGGTCATGTATGCCGAAATATGGAAATATGGGGCTCAAATTAAAGGTATGTGTGAGTGGACCACCTATCTGATATTAACATTAGGGGCCAACTGTCTAGCGGACGTCCCACCACCATAACAACCCCCAAATAGGACATATTTGCTCATCAAGACAATTTGGGTCTTAAATAGAGTGGGACTAAATATTCATCGTTTTTAGGGCCAATACCCAAACCGGACATATTTTCTGACTTTTGCAATTAGGAGTTTAAATGAGATTAGAAAACGAATTTGATATTAAATTTTGAGGGCAATGGCAATATGGGGTACAAATAAATAATATATATATATATATATATGAGACGTGCTCTAGTTGCTGATATATTTTCTAGGCTTAGTGTTTGGGGGACCATCCCAATCCCCAAAACACCCCTAAATCAGGCATACCGATACCGATCATGTGAATGTGGAGCTTAAATGAAAGGAATTTGGGGGTAGAGCAAAAATTGATACCTATTTTCGAGACCAATTTCTGGGGGTCTTTTACTGACCATCGAAATATGGGACTCAAATAAAGGTATTTGGGAGTAGAATACGAATTTGATATCCATATGTAGGAACATGTATTAAGGGCATCACCCCTTTCCCAAAACACCCCCCAAAGGGTAAAAATTTTTCGACCATGCCAATATGTGGCTCAAATGAATGGTATTCGAGATTAGAAAACGAATTTAATAACCTAGTTTGGGGCCATGTGTTTGCGGGACGCCTCATACTGTAATCTCCTCTTAAGCCAATGGCAATATGGGGTTTAAATAAATGGTATTTAGGAGAAGGGCACGATGCTGATATTTTTTTAGGGCCAAATATCTGGGGGACCACCTCTCCCCCGAAGACACTACTAAATCAGACATCATGGGAATATCGGGCTAAAATGAACAATTTTAAGAATGGAGTACACCTTACATCCAAACTAGAATTCGTAGACCAATAAATATCATGTGGGATTCAGATAAAGCCACTTTTATTGTTAAACTCTTAGTCAAGTTTGCATGGCATTTCACTAAAAGATCTTAAATTGTCGAAAATAAATATTCCAAGGAAACTTTTGTTCCATATAAAGTAAAAAAAGCGCAGCGGAGCGGGCCCGGGTCAGCTAGTAAGTAATAAAACAAAAAATAACACCTAATTTGGTGCAAATTGGGTAAAAATTGGGGCCACTTCATGCATATAAAAGAAAATCTGGTATATAGGACATATATTTAAGTCAATAAAAATTTTGCCTTAGCTTTCGTATTTGGGTATGAAATGTGATATGTGGGTGGTATCGGGATGATTGGGTAGCAAATGCAATCTCTAACTTGAATACAAATATATGACAGACGGACAATCTTCTAAAATAATCGATTTATATAATGTTTTGTACACGGGCACGTATGATTACTATTTCTTAATGATGGCCACATGAACCATACGTCATGAGCCACCTTGGACACAAATTGCCTGGTCCACTACCTTTTTATACCCACCACCAAAAGATAGGGGGCATATTCATGTAGTCATTCCGTTTGCAACACATGGAAATATCAATTTCCGAACTAACAAATTATATGTAATTATACTGTTGTAATCACTCTACAGCCTTCAAAAATTGAGATATTGAGCTGAAATTTGGCACAGACACGTCTTTTTGATGCAAGCTGATTAAGTTCTTGAACGGGCCAAATCGGACCATATTTGGATATAGTTGCTTTATAGACCGATCTGCCGATAAAGGGTCGGTCTAATGCCCAAAAATTTTTTTTATCGAATTTCGCTGAAATTTTAAACAGAGAGTAGTTTTAAGCCTCTTGACATCTGACCCAAATATGGCTCAGATCGGACTATATTTAGATACAGCTGACATATAGACGGATCTGCCGATAAAGGGTCTGAAGCTTATAAAAGCTTTATTTATTACCCGTTTTTGCTGAAATTTGCAACAGTGAGTTGTTTTAGGTCTCCCACCATCCGGCCTAAATGTGGTTTAGATCGGACTTTATTTAGATATAGCTGCCATATACACCGATCTGCCGATAAAGGGTATGAAGCCCATAAAAGCTTTACATATTACCCAATTTCACTGAAATTTGAATCAGTGAGTTATTTTAAGCCACCCACCATCTGACCTTAATAGAGTAAATATCGGAATGTGTTTAGATATAGCTGCCATTAAGACCGATATTCCGATTAAGGGTCTGAAGCTCATAAAAGTTTTATTTATTACACGATTTCGTGCAATTTGAAATAGTGAGTTGGTTTAAGCCTCCCAACATCCGATCCAAATATGAGTCAGATCAGACTGTATAGATATATCTGTCATATAGGCCGATCTTCGAATATAGGGTCTCAAACCCATAAAAAACAGATTTATTTTCTGAAAATGTTACTTGTATATGAGTTATCGGAACCTGAATAAAATATGATCGAGACCAGCCCCTATTAAGATATTACTACGGATATAGTAATGGATATATAATAAAATATGATGATTATTATATCCTTGTTTAATTTGCTCCATATCGGTCCAGATTTGGATGTAGGTGCCATATAAAACGATCTCTCGTTTTAAAGTATTGGCCCTATAAAAAGCGCATTTATTATCCAATTGCCTTGTAATTTGACGAAGTAACTTATTTTAGGCATTTCAACATCCGTGTTTTATGTGGTTCAGATCGGATTATATTTGGATATAGATGCCAAAAAGAACAATATTTTGTCCTAAAAAATTTAACAGTGACTTATATTTATTAGACCACTCAATGTTCGTGCCGAATTTGGGTGCACAAGTTATCCAACTTTCACCGTATTGTGACGAGAGGAGGTTTACATACATACCCAAGGTGGGGTGGGTATCCAAAGTTTGGCCCGGCCGAAACTAATGCCTTTTACTTGTTTTTACTCAAGTGAGTCGCGTCACTCACTTCAAAATCTGTTTTTCCTTTATTAAATCTGCTGGTTTTGACACATGGACGAACGAAAATCGCTCACTTGCAGTGATACAAAATTAGTGAACCAGGCAGTAATTCTTCTACTTTTTACCGTTGAACCATGCAGATCGCTTTAAAAAGCCCAATAACTTACGAATGTTCATATCTGCTAAATCAAACAAGTTCTCAATGAAATGAGTACCTAAGTTCTCAATGAAATGAGAACCTAGTCGTTTGCACCCTCCACCACAGGATGGTGGTATTCTGTTTGTAACACCTCGAATTATGCGTCTGTGACCCCAAAAAGTACATATATTCTCAATCTTCATGTCATTTTAAGTCGGTCTAGCCATGTCCATCCGTCTGTCCGTCCGTCCGTCCGTCTGTATGTCGAAAGCACTCTAACTTTCGAAATAGTAGAGCTAACCGCTTGAAATTTCGCAGAAATACTTTTTATAAGTGTAGGTCGGTTGGGATTGTAAATGGGCCAAATCGGTCCATGGTTTGATATAGCTGCCATATAAACCGATCTTGGGTCTTGACTTTTTGAGCCTCTAGAGGGCACAATTCCTTACCGATTTGGCTGAAATTTTGCACGCTGTGTTTTGATAACACTTCCAACAATTGTGTTAAGTATGACTCAAATCGGTTCATAATCTGGTATAGCTGCCATATAAACCGATCTGGGATCTTGACTTCTTGAGAAACTAGATGGCGCAATGTCCGATTTGACTGAAATTTTGCACGTGGTGTTTTGTTATCTCTTCCAACAACTGCGCTAAGTATGGTTCAAATCGGTCAATGTTTTGGTATAACTGCCATATAAACCGATCTGGGATATTGACATCTTCAGCCTCTAGAGGGCGCAATTATCGTCCGATTTGTTTGCCTTAAAAGAGATACTGCGCAAAGAACTCGACAAATGCAACCCAAGGTGGAGGGTATATAAGATTTAGCCCGGCCGAACTAAGCACACTCTTACTTGTTTAATAGAATATCATTTTTATACCCTATACCACCACTGTGGTACAGGGTATTACGAGTTTGTGCATTTGTTTGCAATGCAAAGAAGGGGAAGAGCTAGACCCGTTGATAAGTATACCGATCGACTCAGAACGACTTTCTGATTCGATTTAGCCATGTCCGTCTTTGAGTCCATGTATTCTTGTAATCAAAGTGCAGGTCGTATTTGTTGTCCAATTATCACAAATTTTTACACAGATCACTTTTTGGCCCAAGAACAAACGCTATTGATTTTGGTAAAAATCGGTTCATATTTAGATATTGCTCCCATATATATGTATCGCCCGATTTGCATTTATATGGCCGTAGTAGCTACATATTCAACCGATCTGCACAAAATTTGGCACAGATTGTTTTGTTACTGATCTTAATATATCTGCAAGATTTCAGCAAAATCGGTTCAGATTGGGATATAGCTCCCATATATATACATCGCCCGATTTGCACTGAAATGGCCGCAGTAGCTACAAGTTCAACAAATCTGCACCGATCTGCACAAAATTTGGCACAGATTTTTTGTTGCTGATCTTTATATATCTGCAAGATTTCAGCGAAATGGGTTCAGATTTGGATATAGCTCCAATATATATGTAGCACCCGATTTACACAACACAATTTGTAACCGATCTGCACAAAATTTGGCACGGAATATTTTGTTACTGATCTTAACATATCTGCAAGATTTCATCAAAATCGGTTATAATTTGGATGTAGCACCCATACATATCGCCGGATTCGCACTTATATGGCCGCAGTAACAACAATTTTCAAACGATCTGTTTAAATTTCGGTTCAGATTTAGTTATAGATCTCATATACATACAGATTTATATATTGCCCGAATTTATAATTGTAGGGTAGGTGTAGGGCGTTATATAGTCGGCTCCGCCCGACTTTTGACTTTCTTTACTGTTTCAATTACAGTTGTGATTGAAATGTATTCTATTTTCAATTAAAAAATTAATTGATTCAAATAATGTTTTAATTGAATCTGAAATAATTTTCAATCACAATCGTGATAATGTCATCACATCGTTTCACCTAGAACAGATATCCATCGGGTTGGAATACACGCAAATCTAACATATTGTTGCATATAAAGTTACAATTCCTTTCGAAAATGCAAGAATTTTAAGAAGATTGCATTATAGAACAAAAGAAACTCAGCCTAAGGTTCTAAGTTGTGTGAAAAGTTGTTATCGATATGTTTTAACATCGATATGGTTGGAGCTTACGGAAGAACAAGAAATAATACTTCTTTGTCCAGTTATTTTGAATCTGATTGCAGACAACATCTTGGCCCGCCATTTAGACTGCACTAAAAAACTGTTTGGTTTAATTTTAAAGATTCGAGACAAAGATTAGCATACCTAATTTAAAGATGATCAATTTTCCAACTTTTTAAAAAACATTCCCTTTGTTGATAAATGTTTTCATTCATATTAAGGATTTTTTTTAAATGGTAGGTTAATAAATCCTTAACTTTGCGTCTTGTTATTAAAGACAAAAATTTCAAATGAAAGTCAACATATCGTTGAATGTTAGGAAATCGACTTTGGGATAAGTGTAGTGTAAGTGTAAGTGTGTACCGTAGTTAAAGACGCAAAAAAGCCCTACAAATAGGTTCGCCTTTAAATGTTTAGTACCTTTAGGTTAAGATACTAAGTTTAAATAAAGAATTTTTAAAAAAATTTAAAACTGGACAGTTATCTTCGAAGTAAAATAGGAATCAATCGGCTATCAAAATTTGAAACGGATGGTCATGTTCGTTCGTAAATAGGAAAGTTAATTTTAAGATATCATCTTTATCTTAAAGTTTTGGTTTTTTAGCTCGTTTTCATTGCTAAAATCCTACACGCCAAAAAATAAAATGACAGTAAAAATATTTTTATTAAGAAGTTTTTCTTTTTTTGTAGCCTTGTAATGTCTCGCTTTAACATATCAAACGTTACCCATAAACGTAGCATTATTGAACATAACTAACTTTATTTGTTGTAAATCCTTTAGGAGCTTCGCCTACGTTAAAAGGACCTTTCTTGTGATATTGAACCAACAATTCTTTCATATAGCGAAAAGAAAGTGTTTCGAAAGACTCAAATAATTACTCATTTACCGGTGCAATAATTATTATCTTGTATCTTGCGAGTATAGACCAATGATGGGCAGCTACTCGCTCTATTATGAAAGAGTGGCAGTCCTTTACAGACTCATTTAGACAATTTTAAGTCCATTGTGATACCACAGTAGCGAAAGGCGAGAATCGAACCCACTACCTCTGCACTGGTAATCCAAGCGCGCTACCAACTCGGCTACCGGGCTTGCTCTATTGCACATAACAGTGTACGTTCACAAGAAAATAATCCCAAACAAGCGCATGGGCTTGCAAATCATTGTGTATGTGTGCTCGTCACTGGTATAGACACATTAACACTCATAACATGTTTTCCTTTTTTTTTGTTGACTGGCCAAAGAGCAGTCAGTATGTTTAGCAGCCCGGCGAGTGCGGATCTGCGTAAACTCGGAAAATACAAATTTTTAAAGCTAGGCCTTAGGAACACAAATGCTCGTCCAATGACAAAAGTTGTTAGAACAACGGACACATCAAGAATTTCTGGGGCACATATAATGTTTGATAATATTTACGCAATAAATAAATATCCATTCCAAAGTAGGTATTTAAATGTGCGAAAAAAACCAACTCCCATAAATATTTTTATAACCTCCAATGTAGGATGGGGGTATACTAATTTCGACATTCTGTTTGGAACACCTCGAAATATGCATCTAAGACCCCATAAAGTGTATATATTATTGATCGCCATGTCATTTTAAGTCGATTTAGCCATGTCCATCCGTCTGTCCGTCCCTCCGTCTGTCTGTCGAAAGCACGCTAACTTTCGAAGGAGTAAAGCTAACCGCTTGAAATTTTGCACAAATACTTTTTATTAGTGTAGGTCGTTTGGTATTGTAAATGGGCCAAATCGGTCCATATTTTGATATAGCTGCCATATAAACTGATCTTGGGTCTTGAAATATTGAGCCTCTAGAGGGCGCAATTTTCGTCCGATTTAACTGAAATTTCGCATGTAGTGTTTTGGTATCACTTCCAACAATTAATAGCTGTAATATAAACCGATCTTGGATCTTGACTTCTTTAGCCAATTAAGAGTGCAATTCTCATCCGATTTGGCTGAAATTTTGCATGAGGTGTTTTGTTATAACTTCCAATAACTGTGCTAAGTATGGCGTGAATCGGTATAGAACCTGATATAGCTGTCATATAAACCGATCTGGGTCTTGACTCCTTGATACTCTAGAGGGCGCAATTCTTACCAGATTTGGCTGAAATTTTGTACAACAGCTTCTCTCATGACCTTCAACATACGTGTCTTATATGTCTGAATCGATCAATAGCTTGATACAGCTCCCATATAAACCTTTATCTCGATTTTGCTTCTTGAGCCCCTACAAGGCGCAATTCTTATCCGAATGAACTGAAATATTACACAATGACTTCTAAAATGTTCAGCATTCATTTATGGTCCGAATCGGACTATAACTTGATATATCACCAATAGCATAACAGTTCTTATTCAAAATTCTATGTTTGTCTAAAAAGAGATACTGCGCATAGAACTCCACAATTTCGATCAATGGTGGAGGGTATATAAGATTCGGCCGTGCTGAATTTAGCACGCTTTTACTATTTTTTTTAGTTTATAGCATAAGAAATACCGCAAATCATAATACAAAAGTATAATGGAGTTGGTCCAAAATGGAAGACTTTTAATATAATTGTGTATCATAACATCGAAATAAAACCTAATAAAATCTGAAAGACATTGAATTACCAACTGAGATCTGATGATTAAACTTGTCACAATCCATTGCAAAATTTTCTCACAAAAGAGTGTATTTTTATCGTAAGAAAAGTCTAATATTTTTCACAAAAGTAGTTAATATGGCGAAAATTTCCTTTAAGTGAAACGAATTATTTTTTTGCGAGTATGAATATGGAAAAGTCTTAAATTTTCGGCCTCCTTTTTCCAGTGTGGGCTAGAATAAATATTCTTAAATTATTTATTCAAAATCCTGATGCAGGGAACATGAAATTGGTATGCCCAGTTACTGACTTATTTATTGTTGGTGTAGACTTTGATCTCTAGGAATGAAAATCGGGTGATATATATATATATATATATATATATATATATATATATATATACAAAATTTTAAGACGATCGGATGAAAATTGCGACCTGTACTTTGTACACAAATTAACATGTACTGACGGACAGACAGACAGACAGGCAGGTATAGCTAAATCGAATCAGAAATTCATTCTGAGTCGATCGGTATACTTATCAATGGGTCTACTTCTCTTCCTTTTGGGTGTTACAAACAAATGCACTAAGTTTTATTACCCTGTACCACAGTACTGGTGTAGGGTATAAAAATATATATATATATATATATAATTATTACTTTCCTGCTACCAACAAATAAAACTCATAAAACCAACGCTCTAAGGTATTTTGGCAAAGTAAAAATAAAAACGCATCTATAGATCAGTAAACACGCCATTTAGCTAGGCTGCCACATAAATGCCTCTGAAACGTGATTCTTTTATTGTTGAAGCGAAATCTTTAAGCCGCAGCGGTTGCCATATATGTTGTTGTTGTCGTTGTCGCAATTGCTTGAAATAGGTATTTAATAGATTGTCACTTAAAATTGTTGGTCGGTTGCTTTACCAGAACGTGTGAAAATGATTGTGTTAAACTTAACGATACGCCAGGCAAGGCAACGGCTCAGCACAAGCAACACTTTTTCCTTGTCGCCATGCAGCGAATACCAATGTGCCGCTGTGGACCAGTGGCAAGATTTGCTGGAATTATAGAACGCAGCAAGCTGGACATGAACATGGATATGGCTGTTGCAAGTAGGATGGCGGCAGCTGTTTGCAGCTGCCCTGTCATAGAAACACAAATATTTTCACATCATTTTAAAAATTATGGCATTTAGACATCATTAAATATTATTAAATTAAAATTGTGCCAATATTAACGCTAAACTGAAGAAACAATTAAAGTGACTCTGGACTGCAACAGCAGCAGCAAGCTTAAAGCCAGTAAAAATGCATGGCAACAACAAGGCCCACGTTAGTCAAAGTTTAACAAATTCCACAGATATCAGACCTCGCTACACTTCTAAACCCCTTTTCACCATATTTCAACATCACTAAGGAGATTTCGTTTTAGCCCAAACTTAAATTTTAGGTTCAGCCATTGTTTCATTGTCACTTGAACTATTCCATGTGGAAGGACATCTGTCTGCCACATGTCAAAGAATTGCCTACGAATGTGTCTCAAACTTAATCTCTCTTCAAAGTGGCCACAACAAATACAAATACAAACTGCAAAGCACATATCCCAAAATCCGAAATCGAATCGAACTCATCTTACTTGCACATTCGTTGCTGTAGAATGTTGATGAACCCTTAACCCCATCCATATTCGAAATTCTCGCACAATTGTTTCCAAACATCACTCTTGTATCCCCTATAGCATTAAGCCTTAGTTCTCAGTTGCCTCAGGGACATCGTTGAGCATAAGCAAAAGAAGGTAGGGGATTCCAAGCCAGGATATTTTATTCGTCGGCGAAAAATGTCAATTGCACATAAATTGATGTGCACCATGCACTCTAAATGCATGGTGTAGCTTTGGTATAATTTGCACATTGGGTTTAAAGATTACACGATACTAAGAGAATTGAATTATTTCTGGTGTCGTGTCAATATCAAAAGGTCTATGAATGGGATAAATGACTTTAAAACCAAAATGTTATCCAAACCTTAAAACTGGGAAGACGTCAGATGAAAAATCAGTAGATGTGCTTATATTAATTTGCGTTAAAATTAGTCTTTTAGTTGCGACAGGTTTGCTTTCCTAAAAAAAAAAAACAAAAACCGTCTATGTCCGACCAGTTTGAATTCTTGCACAACAGCTTTCTGGCATCAAAATAATTTTGAAGAAACCAGGAAGTCAAATTCGCGTTCTGTTTTTACAGAGGCTATTCTGTATGAACCTATCTAAACTCTACTTGGGGTGTATACTGGTGATTATAATGTAATTTACATAAACAAGTAAAAGCGTGCTAAGTTCGGCCGGGCCGAATCTTATATACCCTCCACCATGGATCGCATTTGTCGAGTTCTTTTCCCGGCATCTCTTCTTAGGCAAAAAAAAGGATATAAGAAAAGATTTGCTCTGCTATTAGAGCGATATCAAGATATGGTCCGGTTTGGACCACAATTAAATTGTATGTTGGAGACCTGTGTAAAATGTCAGCCAATTCGAATAAGAATTGCGCCCTTTGTGGGCTCAAGAAGTAAAATAGAGAGATCGATTTATATGGGAGCTGTATCGGGCTATAGACCGATTCAGACCATAATAAACACGTATGTTAATGGTCATGAGAGAATCCGTCGTACAAAATTTCAGGCAAATCGGATAGTAATTGCGATCTCTAGAGGCTCAAGAAGTCAAGATCCCAGATCAGTTTATATGGCAGCTATATCAGGTTATGAACCGATTTGTACTTTATTTGACATAGTTGTTGAAAGTAACAATAAAAAACGTCTTGCGAAATTTCAGCCAAATCGGATAAAAATTGAGCCCTCTAGAAGCTCAAGAAGTCAAGTCCCCAGATCTGTTTATATGACAGCTATATCAGGTTATGAACCGATTTGAACCACATTTTACACAGTTGTTGGATATCATAACAAAATACTAAGTGCCAAAATTCATTCAAATTGGATAAGAATTGCGCACTCTAGAGGCTCAAGAAATCAAGACCCAAGATCGGTTTATATGACAGCTATATGAGGTTATGAACCGATTTGAACCATACTTGGCACAGTTGTTGGTTATCATAACAAAACACGTCGCGCAAAATTTCATCCCAATCGGGTAAGAATTGCGCACTCTAGAGGCTCAAGAAGTCAAGACCCAAGATCGGTTTATATGGCAGCTATATCAAAACATGGACCGATATGGCCCATTTACAATACCAACCGACCTACACTAATAAGAAGTATTTGTGCAAAATTTCAAGCGGCTAGCTTTACTCCTTCGGAAGTTAGCGTGCTTTCAACAGACAGACGGACGGACGGACAGACGGACGGACATGGCTAGATCGACATAAAATTTCACGACGATCAAGAATATATATACTTTATGGGGTCACAGACGAATATTTCGAGTAGTTACAATCAGAATGACGAAATTAGTATACCCCCCATCTTATGGTATTTTCGACCAATTGTGTAAAAATTTCTCTACTATGGAGGTCCTTTATCATTGAGCTGAAACTTGAATCAAAAAGTACTTTTTGGTAATGGAGAAGTGTCGCCGATGTTTCTTGATGAAATGTTTAGCGAGCGTAAACTTTTTATCTTTTGGGGGCAGTGGATGAACTTAACATGAAACATTTTTTGCTCATTAGGGAAAGGATTAAGGTTTCTGGGGTAACCAGTAATATTCAAACATGATCCGATACGAGGGCTGCTATATAAGTTTCTGGCCTAGGGAATACTAAGTGTTTCCAGGTGCAATCTGACATTTTCGTTGGAAAGTTTTGCATATTCAAACATGATCCGATACGAGGGCTGCTATATAAGTTTCTGGCCTAGGGAATACTAAGTGTTTCCAGGTGCAATCTGACATTTTCGTTGGAAAGTTTTGCATTTTCTGACATAATTTTATAGTCGATGGTCTGACCATCATTCGAGCAGAATGAACTCGTGAGCATTTTCCTGCGACCATTTTGAGAACCTTCTGCGTGGATTATCACAACAACAGTGCGTTGATGAACTTAAATCTATTTTTGGCGATAAAGCACCATCCTATAGAACTGAAAACTGGTTTAATAAATTCAGTCGTGACCGACGCTCGCTCAAAATCGAATTTCGTGGGGGTAGTCCAAAAAGGCATCTTTGGGCATTTCTTTCTTATTCTCGTTGGATTTTGCACAATTTGCCAATTCCTCAAAAAAAAAAAAAGGCTTGCGTCGATAGCGCGAAGAAATGTAGAAAAATACGAACGCAGTGATTCGAAATACGTTTATAAGATCGGTACCCGTTTCAAAACAACAATCGACTGGTCAAAACTGGTCATGTGGCGACTTTTCTGCGTGAGCAACTTAGAACAGTCAATTTTGGGTGGTAAATTACCCTTTGATTGTGAACAAGAGAAGACGAATCGTTGTTCACCATGATAGTGCGAGCTTTGACACATCGGCACAAACCAGTGCCTTTTTGAACGGCCAAAACGTCAAATCGATTGGTTATCCGCCATATATCCTTGACTTGCCACTGAAGACATCTCTTTATTCCCGCCCATTAATAAGCTTTGAGTGTTGGAGTTACTACAGCGCCTTAATGGCTGTTTCGAGGTGCTTCAGAATTTGTAATGTCAGCTGTCGTTATTTCTCACCTCCGGTAGAAAGGTAGCAGTTTTAATAAAAAGGTTTCCATAAACCACAATATTTCTGCTCGAATAACAAGTTCTAGTTAACTGCAGGAATCCACATATAGAAAAATAACTTTAAGCTACGATAAGTCCGGTGGTGAACGTCCATTCGAAGTAAGTACGAACTAAGTCCAGACAAAGTTGATCCTTCAATATCCAACACCCTAATCCTCTTGCATCGCTAAGCACTGGATATGTATCTAAAGTCACCCAGAAGTTCATTCTGATTGCAGGAGGATTTGACATTGTTCTTTTCCAGTAACAATGAGTGTTACTGTATTTAAACTACTCAAGGTTACAGTGAATGAGAGTTACAAGGCCTACATTCTTGCAAGGAGTAGTCTTAATTTTTTCTTCATCGGTTGCTAGGCACGGAAGGTTCTGTAGTAGCCAGCATTGAAATTATTAAGTCTCATTATTAACTAGCTTCCCTATATAAAGGGTGATTTTTTTGAGGTTAGGATTTTCATGCATTAGTATTTGACAGATCACGTGGGATTTCAGACATGGTGTCAAAGAGAAAGATGCTCAGTATGCTTTGACATTTCATCATGAATAGACTTACTAACGAGCAACGCTTGCAAATCATTGAATTTTATTACCAAAATCAGTGTTCGGTTCGAAATGTGTTCAAATTTTGACAAATTTTGTTCAGCGATGAGGCTCATTTCTGGTTGAATGGCTACGTAAATAAGCAAAATTGCCGCATTTGGAGTGAAGAGCAACCAGAAGCCGTTCAAGAACTGCCCATGCATCCCGAAAAATGCACTGTTTGGTGTGGTTTGTACGCTGGTGGAATCATTGGACCGTATTTTTTCAAAGATGCTGTTGGACGCAACGTTACGGTGAATGAACACATTTCGAACCGAACACTGATTTTGGTAATAAAATTCAATGATTTGCAAGCGTTGCTCGTTAGTAAGTCTATTCATGATGAAATGTCAAAGCATACTGAGCATCTTTCTCTTTGACACCATGTCTGAAATCCCACGTGATCTGTCAAATACTAATGCATGAAAATCCTAACCTCAAAAAAATCACCCTTTATGTCACATGATTCGAAGATGCCGCTTTCGAACCTTAAGTTGTTAGTTGAAGCCGCTTCCACAAGCCTCATTGTGGAAAGTGATTCGAATGCACATCACCATGTATGGGGAAGTTGGGAGATCAACGAAGGGGGAGATCTACTTAACGAATATATCATAAGTTGCAATCTGGCGATCTGTAATTAAGAAAATAAACCTACCTTTATTATCAGTAACCGGCAGAATATATTTGATGTAACCTTTGTATTGGAGGATATTGGAAGGATATGTGACTGGGTGGTATTGAAGGTCCACAGCTTATCTGATCAGCTTTGGCAAAAACTCTACAGAAGTAATCTCTGGACTTAACAGAAGAAAGGCGGATTGGAATACATTTCGGCACACATTCCGCATTACTTTCAACCAAAAAAATGACAATCAACAAAAAAAAATATAAACAATAAGCTTAGCCAGGCCGAACATTAGATACCTACCACCGCGGGTATATATAAACAACATTTCGTTCAAATCCAGTGCGAGATGTGAGTATATTCATGAAAAGCCGGACGGCACCGGCTTAAAAACTCAATGCCTGTTATACTCCATATGGCAAAGCGAGTTATCGGCACTTTTAATTGACCAATGGCCATAATCTCCCCGCAGCGATCGGTCCTGAGGACCCGAACGGGCTTTTGAGTTTGACGAGGATCGCTGTATCCACATTCAATTGGTAAGGATCCACCATTATGAATTGGACGCAACTCGCCCCAAATCACTATTAAAAATTTTAACAAAATCGGGTAATATAGGGTCTTATTTGGGTTCAAGACCGTAAATCGGGAGACCGATATATATGGCAGCCATATCCATATGTGATCCAATAACCGCCATATTATGGATTTAAAATAGCACACTGTACTTTATTAAAGCCTTAAGGCCTTGAATCGGGAGATCGGTCTTAATGGGCCTACACCAAAAATGATCCAACCGAAACCATACTCGGCATGAACACCTAATACAGTCCAGTGTGTTAAATTTCAGGGAAATAAGACAATAAACACGGATTTTATGAGCCTGAGACCATAAATCGGGAGATCGATATATATAGGGGCTAAATTAAGACAATTACGGGACATATTCGACAGATCGGTCTATATGGGGGCTATATTAAGATATAGTTCGATTTGAACCATATACCCATACAAATTCCATCCAAATCGGGTTATAAATACAGCTTTTACGAACCTAAGACATTAAATCGGGAGATTATAGTCCGATGTAGCCATAGTCGTACTTATCCCACCTATAAACATACACATAATCTGTGCAAAGTTTCAGCTCCATATCTAAATTGTAAAAGAATCAAGCGTGATTTCACCAGACATACGGACGGACATGGATACATCATTGTTGTTGTTGTAGCAGTGTGTTGTGTTCCATCTTTCGCCTGCTTGATTCTGTTGAGTAACTCTGGCACTAAGATGGGGTGCGTCCAGAGAGATCTCAGTCGAGTGAGTCTGGCTGGGCAATTGAATAAGTGACGTGATCTAGATCTAGAGGTTCACTCTTGTAGCGCTGGACCTCTCGCTCTAGATCATGCAGATTTACCTTAAGGCTTCTGCCGGTGGATACCTATCCACAAGATGATGTTTGGACAGTCCTAAGTGCTGCCGGCAAGTGACTTGAGGACCTTGTTTCTACTTTGGACTTTACAGCAATTTGCTGTGAACAATATGGCTGAAGATTTGGTGGTCAATCTCTTGCAGCGAAATAAGAGGCAAGTTCGTTGAGGTAGAGGTTTACCTAACATGGCCTGGCCGGTGATGGCATGCAAATCAGTTGTGCTATGCGGTCATCGATATCCATTCTGATGCTCGCGAATGGAAATTCTGCAAAGAGCCTATATGACTCCCCCTTACTCCGGTCCTGTTAATTTCCAGATTCATCTCGCTGATTCTGGGGTCTGTGCGACGAATCTCATCACGCTCGTCTACGAGTACCACTGTCTGTGGCGGGAAATTGGGACGCACGTGGGGTATTCGACCGGATGGTATGAAGCGAGCGGCTGCTGCGTTAATGATGTCTGGGAATTTCCTCTCGGCAACTAGCACATTTAAGGAAGGTTTCAGTTCACTGAAGCAACTATTGGTTTACTCTCTGAAGTCGACCCAATCGGCCTTCTTCTGATTGATAAACGTCCGGCGCTCAGAGGTTATGAAGTCGGGTGGTCGGTCCATGGTGAGAATTATTGGGAGGTGGTCTGATCCCAAAGAAATCAGTGGATCAGTGGATGCATGGGAAATGTCTGGCGAGTTGTTGGACGTCCTCGTAATGCTAGTGGGGCATCCTCATTCACCGTGCAGACGGTAGCCCACTTATATCGGGCTTATAAGCTTGGCCCTTAACTTGGTCACAGATGCCAACCGGCGGCATGTATACGTTTTATAGCTCTATCTCGGCAGTACCGGAGCTGACTGCTATCCCCATGCACTCCATGTTGGAGTCACTAGCGCCAGGTACAGGCGATATTGTATTGTACGGAATGGTGTATCACGAAGGCCAATCTCCCACCTGAATTGTATCCGTGTCAAATTTGCGGTGAGCAGGTGTTGGTCAGTTTTGTCTCATGGATCGCTGCAACCAATATGTTCTTTCGACTCATAAAAACCTCTATCTCGTCGATCTTGCCTCACAGACCAGTGCAATTTAATTTCAAGAAATATACACTTCCCGGCACTGGGCCAAAAATATTCCCACACGGGAGAGGTCGTTGGGGTCACATAGTCCGACGACGAGGACGCAGAAGGCGATGGTGACGTTGATGGAGATGATTCTGACAAACCGAACAAAACAAGGGTCCGGGGTTCTTTTCAATCTCGGCAAGGTCCAGAAGCGTGCGGAGAAGGCACTTCGAGATGTGCCTCTCCCATGACGAAAAGAACGAACACTTACATTGAGGCGGCAGCCCTTGCCGATAAAGGATTCCATTGTGTCAATCTGGTGCGTACAACCGGCTGCCATGGGACAGTATACTACTCACTCTTGGTATACACGTTAAGTAGGATATTTTCTCTCATTTGTTTTTTTAGGAATTTTATTATACACCGTTGTCAGCGATTGTATCATATCGCCTAAATTTCTTAAAAATACAACATAATAATACATAAACTTTAAAATAATTAATTTAAAAATAAATATGTGTATAGTCCCAAATCCTATATTCATCATTTTCGTATTCCCGGGAAAAATGAATTCCCGTGAAAAGCCTCAATGAAGCCTCGATGAAGTCGATAATATTGTTCGTCACAATCAAAATTTCTTCTCAAAAGTACTTGTTTTTGTTATTCCCCATATCTTATTGGAACCCACTGCCATGTTATCCCCTAATCCATTTTAAGTGGTAGTGAGTATGGAGTACGTCTCCGTAACTACCCAACCTTTTTGGTATCACGTGTCATTTGAGCTAAACAGTACATTTGTATTCTCGTACTCGTTCCTTCAATTGCATTCGAATGCAGATTTACGATTTTTTCTTTACCTCTAGCCATGCTTCACTTGGTAATGGGCTGGGATGGTGCAACCATCCAGCCAGCAAACAAGTAGATTTTTCTTTGCGATTATCTGAGCGGCAATAAAGCGGTAAATGTAGTATGACCAGAATCATTTCCCATATGCTTGGGGCTTCACCATTCCAAGTAAGCGACAGCCCAACAGTGCAAACTTTGCCTATTGGCATTGAATGACAGATGAAAAAAGCCCCAAACGAAGAAGAGTTTTAAGGCTTGAAACCCGAAAAATAATACAACAACAAAAACTAAAAAAAAAACAATATCTCTCTTGACTCTGAAGAAATATGCAACGACTTGAGATTGTCATTGACACATTGACATTAAATGTCAATTAAAATCGTTGCAAGTTGAGGAGTGCTTTGTTGTCTTACATGGAGAGAGAGAGCGAGAAAGGGACATAAAGTCAGCGGGCCACTCTAGTGAAAGAAAAACCCCTTTCAGCCAACAATTAGTTGCAAAGTACACTTGTCAGTGTGTGTGTGTGTGTGTTTGTGTGATTAGCGGAAAGTGCAATTGAAACGATTTCTTTCTGAAGCAGTAATAATAATTTCATGTAGCCGATATTTGTTATTATTATCTTAATTATCTTCAGATAAAATAAATCTTGACATTCCCTGTCGGCAAGTTGTTTTTAACAAAACTCACTCATCGTTCGCTTGCTAACCACCATTCACTCATTCACTCACTGATTCATTTGCGCACTCCACATTGTGACAGTTCCCATTTCATGGCTTTCAACACGACAAAATGTTGAATTTCAAAAAAATGCTCCAATCTTAAATAAATACGTACTGGGCGGCCAAGATTAAAGCACTCTTGTCGTCATACGGCTGATACGATGATAAAATCAAGATATTTTTTTTTTTATATTTTACCACGGCCTAGGCACTTTACTAATCAAATGAATGATGTGACTTGAGGACGAAATCGAAGGTAATACACGTTTGTGAAATTAAAAAAATTGGTTCAAGTAGAATTCCAAGGTTTTAATATTGTATGACTTCTTGTGTGGCATGGAGTTTCTGAAAGGAATAAAATTAATTTTTGAAGTCTTAGTAAGCAACTAGATGGAATTTCGAATGAGTCTTACAACTTAATATACGCATAATCTCCATAGACATGAACTGATAGTGAGAGAGTTCTAGACTATCTCAAGGACTGGAAATGTGCCCAGGTTTAGTTTCCGATTTGAGCCTGTAACTGTAAATTTGTCGATTAAGGAACAGCGGGGATAGCGAGTTGACCCTAGAGCTAATAATCTATTGATAATTGCTCAATTTCGACATTTTACTAAAAAACTATCGATAGTATCGGCAAATTGATTCAATGTACTGTACAATTTTCATAGATAACATGTCAAGCGCGTTTAATTCGGCCGAGACACCTACAACTAGAAGTTCCATTAAATACGTTAACATTATTAGCCCATTTTGTTTGAAATATTTGAGCTGTTGAGTGGAGTGGACATATTGCTAAATATTTCGACCCGGAAGAATATTCTATGACTCGTAATAGATAGTTATTTTTGGAAACCAATTAAGTCACTTAAGGATACCTACCATTGTGTTATCCAATAGGAGGTTGATGATCTGTGCGTGTTTCCAGTGGAGTGGCAGATCTACAGCCCGGGTGTGCCTTAGCATGTTGTCTGCTACTGAGAGCTCTATTGGTGAAGCGGGTGCCCCAGGCTCCACTAGCCCACAGAGGACTGGTCAACAAGTGCTTTCGACGAAGACACCCGGGCCGGGTCTTAAGAACAAAGCCGAACCTATTTTATCCTCACATGCCTATAAATTAGCTAGGCCATAGGCCTTCGCTAACAAACCAATAAGCTCTTTAATTGGCTGTAATAATAAAAAGGCGCATCTCTCTCAAGTTTATTGAGAGGCTTGATGATTAATTGGGCTCGGAGATTCACTGCACAGACTAGCCCAAACGATGACTGCGACGTCAGCCCATGAACATTCCATTAAGGAACATAGGCAAACTTCTCACATATCAATGAGTGCAGTCCGATTCAAGTTTAAGCTCAATGATAAGGGGCCTCCTTTTTATAGCCGAGTCCAAACGGCTTGCCGCAGTGCGTCACCTCTTTGAAGAGTAGTTTTACGTGTTATAGTACCTCACAAATGTTGCCAGCATTAGGAGGGGAAAACCACCGCTGAATATTTTATACTGATGGTCTCGCCAGGTGGACTCCACGTGCTGTCCCAATCAAGTTTAACTCAATAATAAGAGTCCGAACGGCGTCGCGCTGAAATCTCACAAATGTCAGTAGCATTTGTTAGAGGATAAGCTTCGAATTATTATGAGAACTTCATAATAACTCCCTCATTATTCCTACCCATCGCTGAACAAAACCAATCTAAGTACTTTTGTCGTCCTTTTTATTCCATTTCTTTCCAAATTGCAATCTCTGGTGGCTCCTAGCTAAAACCTCTAAACTTTAGAGGAAATCTCTGAAAAAGGAATCATCAGAGCCCCTATTTCGCCATAAATGATTTTTTTGTAAGTTACTCTAAACATTATATGGTGCTCGTAGCCTTTGTTAGAACGCCGACAAATGTCAACCTTAAAAGCACTTGGTGATAATTTCCCATTTAATTTCGTTTTTCGCTTTGGCTGTGAACATTCACTTCGAAAAACTTGTACCTTTTGTTGACACACAGCAGAGTGTGATGATAAATCTTGAACATACGATCGGCCACATTTGGACTTTCTTACAATGCAATTGTCAAGAAGGTGGGTCAGCTTGATGGGTGCAATTGAAGAACATGGGGTGAGGTTCCCTTTCAAGTGATATGCCAAACAATGATAATGTTTCCAAAATGCTATTCCTGCTGGTGGGGTTGTCACCAGTTGTTGCTTTGTTTTGGGTTTTGTTTGTACACAATTGCTTTCAAGATAAGAGCAGCGGGCAAATAAAAAAGAACAAAAGTAAATATTTAACAGTAACAATGACATAACTAAACAAATTCATTAATATTAATTAAAATATTGAAAAAGATACTTGTGAATCATACTTCCATGCACTCTACAAATGACAGGAAGGAAGGAGGCATGTGTAAATGGAAATATGCTGACTGATAAGGAACCAAGAATAAAAAGTTTATGCTTACATATATTGGTAAATGAAAGGAACTTTCCCAGGAGTGGTAACTTAATAGCTTTCAGTGTCAATGATAGCAGTCTGAATTAGGAGCAACGGTGAAAATGTAAAAGTCTCACTTTTAGTAAACTTAATAGATCAAAACGACAGACCCTACGGTATCATTGTGATACAGTGTATTATAAATTTTGAGTATTGTATTTGCCACGCTAAGGGCTGGATCCATCGAAAAGTATACCGATAGGCTTAGATTCACTTCTTGATTTAGCTTTGTCCATCCGCCTGTCTGTCCCTGTATTTTTGTGATCAAAGTATAGGTCGCATTTGTTGTCCGATCGTCGTAAAATTTTGCACGAGTTACTTTTTTGGTCTAAAGACCAACGCTAATGGATTCAAATTTGCCAAAGCGGAGCAGATTTGAATATAGCTCCCATATATAATTTGCATCCATATAGCCTTTTAAGGCTGTAAGAGCCCCAATTTTGGGTCAATCTTTGCAAAATTTTGCATTATGTATTCCTTTTGACATCGCAGGATTTTCATTAAAATCCATTCGTCTTTGATTTGCACCTTATTACAAAATTAGTACAGATGGACAAGCGAATCGGAAAAGAGCAGAGAGCCAAGAATAAGTCGAATCAGTTGGGCACACTATATTACATTCATAGCAGTCGTGCGGCATACAGTTCGATTCGATATAACGATAAATGTCATATAAATACGTACTTTGTCTTTGAATTGCATCTGACCTGGTGTTGGGAAAATATCGATGGCACTATCGTTCATTTATTTTTTGTCCGAACTTCGATTGATGTTTTTCCTATTGATACTATCGACAAAGTTAAATTTTTTTGCAAAATTGAACTAAAGTAAACAATCTCACACTGAATGTATCCTATAAGCCTATAGAGGGCGCAATTTTCATACGATTGGACTATAATTTTGTGCAATAATTTCCCTTAAGACTTCCAACAGACTTTATTAAATTTGGTTTCATTCGGCCTGTGCATTGAAATTGCTTCTTTATAAATCGATTTACTGATTTTTATACCCACCATCATAGGATGGGGGTATACTAATCTAGTCATTCCGTTTGTATCACCTCGAAATATTCGTCTAAGATCCCATAAAGAATATACGTTCCTGATCGTCTCGACATTCTGAGTCGATCTAGCCATGTCCGTCTGTCTGTCGAAATCACGATAGCGGTCGAGCGCGTAAAGCTAGCCACTTGAAATTTTGCACAGATACTTAATGTTGATGTAGGTCGTTGGGTATTGCAAATGGGTCATATCGGTTTAGATTTAAATTTTAGATTTGAAATTTAGTACGTAGTATTCCGTAATGAAATCGGTTGAAATCGGTCTATAAACTGATATACAATAGCTCCCATGTAAACCGGTCTCTCGATCATCCTTATTCGCTTCCTAGAAGCTTTAGTTTTTACTGGTTCAACAGAAGTTTGAAAATGAAATTATGCCCTTCAACTAAATTTATTTGTATAAATTTTTACAGAATCCAATGTGGTGGGTTCCAAGGTTGGGATTCGGCCCGGCCGAACTCAGCACGCTTTTACTAATTACCGATTTCGCAGTACGAGTCATTGGACGGATCTATTTTTAATTAAATGAGTTATTCCAGACCTGTAATTTGTTGCAATTGTGCTGTAAATTATATTTATTAAATCATATTTTTATGGTTTACCCATATGGTAAGCCTTATAAATACCCGCAATAAAATTCGTTTTCAGAACCAAGGATGCCTATAAAATTTAAGGTTAACGAAGTGTTCAAAATTAAGTACAAAAAAACTAAAACTTATTTTATTAACTATTTGTAATTGTTATCACACTTTGTCGGTTGAACGTGCTGTACACCTCAAAAAACTCTTTTCGTTTAAAATAAATTTCAATCAAATCAGTGCGGTAGATCGAGAGGTATGCGCTTGTAAGTATTAGGGAAATCATTAGACTTATGATATGACTCAGAATAGCACACCCAATGCAAACTGGCTGGCCAATTCAAGCATTCTCTGAAAGCTTTTTTCCTCTACCACAAACCATTGGAAGATTGCAAAACGATCAGCTTTCTAGTTTCAAAGTTATAAAGGCTTTACAACTACAATTAAAATGCTGAAAACAATTTTGGTCAGAAAAACAGGGGGTTGCCCAAAAAGTAATTGCGGATTTTTTAAAAGAAAGTAAATGCATTTTTAATAACACTTAGAATGAACTTTAATCAAATATACTTTTTTTACACTTTTTTTCTAAAGCAAGCTAAAAGTAACAGCTGATAACTGACAGAAGAAAGAATGCAATTACAGAGTCACAAGTTGTGAAAAGATATGTCAACGCCGACTATATGAAAAATCCGCAATTACTTTTTGGGCAACCCAATATTACACGATTTGCCTGAAATTTTGGAGGTGGTATTTGTCTTTGACTGCTAACAGCCATAACAAGGACAAGTACGGTCCATATCGGCCAATAACTTGATATAGCCCATATAAGTTTGATTAATTCATTCAAAGAACTTGCCATTTGCGTCCATGGTGGAGTTAAATATAAAATTCGGCCCGGCCGAACTTAACTCGCTTTTGCTTGTTTTTTGTGAAATTTATACTTACATATCTAAATATCCTTTCAACTGATCAACTTGCTGGAAATCGATTTCTATCGAGGCGATTAACCTATCCAAATCTATGTATTCTCAAAAATATGATAAACAAAAGAAACTAAAAGAAAACTCACAAATTTTGATTGAAAAACCTCCACTCATTCATTAATATTTATTAATTTAATTCTTTTTCACAGTTGTTTACCCGTCCACTTTTTGCTGCAATTTGCCATCCTGCAGAAAACTAAGAAAAAAACCCCAGTAAAAGAAAGTGTTAATAACCGCATCCACGTTTTGTATGTCGCTACGTCAATAGCGTGGACATGAAGAATCAACCATCCGCCGGGTCTGCTGTGGACATCACACGAAACTCAAATGGTAGCCGCTGCAGCCGTACTTGGTAATAGTGAGATTTTTATCACATTAATGTCGTTAATGTGCCTCGAATATTTAATTAGATGTTTAAACGTCCAACAAAACAATGTGTAGTGCTGATGGAGATGGAAATGGTAATGTTAGACAATTGCATATTTTATATGCAATCACTTACTCACTCACTGGCTTGCTTGGTAGTAAGTAGCTCGCTTCGTCGTTACTACGTTTCTATCAACGTTGATATGTGAGTGAGTACTACCAACAGAAGCAACAACGGCAACAGCAGCTGCAGCGGCAATTGTACACGATTTCGATAGCAATCGCTACAAAGCTAAATTGGAAGTTGTCCAAACCGACTGCAGGACACTTTAAAAGCAATTAATCAATTTGTAAGTGTGCCACCAAATCAATAACAACTTCGACTTAATGATATTTCTAACTAGGAAATACGTTGCTACTTCAAAAGTTACAATGAAAGATTGATTTGATTACAAATAAAACTATCAAAATTAATGGGAAATTTGATTTTTTCCCACAGGTAAATGGACTGCAATGTCAATTTGCGAACTTCAAGAGTGATAATTCAGTCTTCGCATTTACGGCTATGAAATCTACAAAAAATATTTCTACTTTGACTTTTATTATCTTCTGTGATTAAAAATGAAATTGTTGCGCTTGTTCCGAATAGACGTCAAAGCGGCTGAACCGATTTTTATGAAATTTTCACAGATGGTAGAGTTTGGTCCCCGGTGAAAATAGGGTCATTTTGTGATATTCAACCACAATTTTCAAAAACGTCAGATCAAGAATGTTTTGGTGCATCGATTCAAATGAAATTTTGTGTATTGAGAAACACAAAAATGGTATAAAACTTTGGCCTCAAATAACCGTGGGGAACGCCCCACCCCCAACTGCCCCGCAATTGCAAGAAGAATACTCAGGATAATGAGTGAATAGCCGTGACTGGATTTCCATCTGGGTCTTAAACCTCTGGTCACTCTGGAGTTCTGTAGAGGCCTTAATTGGCCGGTTTGGCAGACATTTTTCATGAAGTGTTTTGCATTGACTCGCAACAACTATACCAAGTATGGTTAAAATCACTTCATAACCTAGTATAGCACCCATTTAAACCGATTTCCCGATTTTACTTCTTGAGCACCTATAGGGCGCAATTCTTATCCGGATTGAGTGGAATTTTGCACAGCACTCCTACTATGGTCTCCAATATTTAAAACAATTATGGTCCGAATCGTACCATAACATCATACAGCTCCAACAGCCAAGCAATTCTCATCAATTATCCTTTTTTGCCTATAAAAAGATACATGACAAAGAACTAAGACAAATGTGATCCATGGTGGATGGAATATAAGATTCGGCCCGGCCGAACTCAGCACGGTTTTACTTGTTTTTGAGTAACAGTAATTTTTACAGCAATGTGTATATTTTTCATTTTGCATCGCTGAAAGTGTGAAATCTTCAAAGTATGTTATCAGCCCGTACTGAAAAGCATGCTCGATTTCTCCTATACCCGACCGCGCGGAACTGCCAGAGATGACATTACTCTGCGGGGGGATCAGTTACGTCTAGCTTTGGATATCATGTCGCATCTTAATGATGTCTTAAGCTTCGGTTTTCAAACAGAGGCTCCATACATTAAACAAGTATTAACGACACTTGCGAGTAGTACACTTCGGGTTTGTCTCGAAAAGTGCGCAAATTCGATGCCTTTTTAATAGCGTATTCCACATTCTGACTGAAATTCAACCCGTCGCCTATTAGGACTCCAAGGTATTTCAAACTTTCGGCCGATTTTATCTCCCCTCTACCCACTTTAATAGTCAGGTTCTCCTTTTTTGCCTTCCCGCGTATGCGTACATCCTCCGTTTTGTGTCATTTTGATTGACTGGATCGACTGCAGCTCAAGTTCATCCAAGTGACTTGCCTCAACTAATACTGCAATGTCATCTGCAAATCCAACAAATGTTGCTTCTTCTGGCAATTTAACACTAAATATAACGTCATACATGGTGTTCCACAGAAGCAGACCAAGTACAGATCCATGTGGCACTCCAGAATTTATATTATATGAAACAACTTCCGTACCAGTGAAACCTCTTTTTGTAATCTTTATAGATAACTCGTCTTTACTTTGTCCTAGCATTTCCAAGTTCTTTACCTGGTTTTGGTAAAAGTATGAATTTCTGTCTTTTTCATACTTTGAAAATTCCACCTTCCAGGCTCTCAAAAAAATCATTGCGAATATCGATTGTTTGGTTTCATCGCATATTTAAGAGCTCTCTTTAGTATGAAATCCAGTGCAGGTCCATTTTTGTCCCTTACATTCTGACAGAGATTTAAATTTCTTCTTCTGTTATCTCCACTTTGAGTTGTTGGATATTTAAACCCACACTCATAGAAAAAAGTTTGCTGAAAATAGCAAACACTGTCTGCTGAATATTAGTAGTTAATTTTGCTGCTATTACAGCAGTAGGCTTACTGCTAAAAAGTCTGTTGTTTGCTGAAAATGGCTGCTGCTTAATTATGAAGGGAATGATAGAAGAAAAAATAAAATACAAATGTAAATCTGTGTCTCAGTGGATGTTTAGTATTACCACTGAATGTAAACTTTCCATAATTTTTTTTACTTTAACACATTATTAGTGCAATAATAAAAAATGCGAGCAAGCTCAGCCACATTTCGAAATGTATACAAATGAATGGATCAGGTAGCTTCTTAACAGTTATATTCCACAAACTAAAATCATCTCTTACAACAAAATTTCTAAAAAAAATGTCTAAAGTAATCAAAACAAGTAACAGGCAAACATAAAAACAGCATTACGCAGATTTTTGTTCTTAAAACAGCCGCTGATTTATCTGACCGAAATGTATCCTAAAACAGCAGCCCTATGTTTGTTGTAATGTCTGATTTTCAATTTTCAGCAGACAAAAACTGTTGTTTAAGCAAACATTTTAGCTGTTTTGAATGACAAATTTTGTTGAGTGTACGTCTACCCAAACCATGTTTTCACAATCATGTCTATGAGTTGAGGGCATGTTATTTGCGGCAATTTCTTCGCCTTGTGGCAGCCACCCTTTTCGCAGCGCTGCTATTTCGCTTTTTCACCAGTAGTTTTCTTTTCTACTTGCACTCGATCGTTTCCTTGGCCTTCACGTTTCGCAGGCAGGCATTCTTAAGGATCTCCGGTGCTTTTTCTGCCATAATGGTTATTTGGAATTTCTTCGAAGAATTCCCTGTTGAACTTTTCTACCGTCCTTGTTCTAGGAGTTCTTTTTTTGATTTCGAACATTAAACCTTTATGGTCGCTATTCGTATAATGTTCACTCACTTGCCATTTGATTCCCGTTTGTAACGGTCTGCAACTTACGAATGTAAGATCGACTGTTGATTAGCAAACTGCTCTTCTTAATCTCTTACACTAGCTAAGGCTGCATCTCTCTCATTACCTCTCAAATTGGTCCTAGGTCTTTCCCAATCTGTTGCTCAAGCATTGAAGTCTCCTCTTATAATGAAAGGTCTGCGAAGACTGCCATAATTCACTACGCTATAAATAATTTTTGCGAACTCGGCATGTTAGGGGATATTTAACAGCTGTATATAAGTATTTCTCCCGTCTTGACTCTGGTGAATGTAGTTTCGGGATGGCTCATTACCCCTTCAACGGCCAATTTTTTAGTTGACCATATTGCAACCCTATCTGAGCGTCCGTGTTTCCAAACATTATTCTCCAAGTTCAAGTACTGCTCGCAGATGATTGCGGCGTCAGAAGAAGGTCTAGCTTTTTTCATCTATGCTTGTTAACTTCAGAGCTTAGCAAAGGCAGAGCATATCTGATTATGAGTCTTAACCTACTGATTATGGCATTGTTCATTTTGTCACTGAACTTATCGGTAATGCTCCGAAATGTCTTTTTTAGCTTCAGAAGGAGCAAGGTATGTTACTGTATATATTTGGGCCTATCTATCTATTTTTTAACCTGAAGCGAAGATAGTATTCCAATTATATGATCTATGATTGGTTTATGACTTTCAGTAAAATAGACTAAGGAAAGCACGCTAACTTTCGAAGAAGTAAAGCTAGGCGCTGCACAAATACTTCTTATTAGTGTAGGTCAGTTGAGATTGGTAATTATGCCAAATCGGACCATGTTTTGATATAGCTGCCATATAAACCGATTTTGGATCTTCACTTCTTGAACCTCTAGAGGGCGCAATCTTGTCCGATTTGGCTGAAATTTTGCACGTGGTTTTTATACCCTCCACCATAAGATGGGGGGTATACTAATTTCGTCATTCTGATTGTAACTACTCGAAATATTCGTCTGAGACCCCATAAAGTATATATATTCTTGATCGTCGTGACATTTTATGTCGATCTAGCCTTGTCCGTCCGTCTGTCCGTCCGTCCGTCTGTCTGTCGAAAGCACGCTAACTTCCGAAGGAGTAAAGCTAGCCGCTTGAAATTTTGCACAAATACTTCTTATTAGTGTAGGTCGGTTGGTATTGTAAATGGGCCATATCGGTCCATGTTTTGATATAGCTGTCATATAAACCGATCTTGGGTCTTGACTTCTTAAGCCTCTAGCGTGCGCAATTCTTATCCGATCAGAATGAAATTTTGCACGACGTGTTTTGTTATTATATCCAACAACTGTGCCAAGTATAGTTCAAATCGGTCCATAACCTGATATAGCTGCCATATAAACCGATCTTGGGTCTTGACTTCTTGAGCCTCTAGAGGGCACAATTCTTATCCGATCAGAATGATATTTTGCACGACGTGTTTTGTTATGATATCCAACAACTGTGCCAAGTATGGTTCAAATCGGTCCATAACCTGATATAGCTGTCATATAAACAGATCTGGTGATTTGACTTCTTGAGCTTTTAGAGGGCGCAATTCCTATCCGATTTGGCTGAAATTTTGCATGACGTATTTTATTTTTACTTTCAACAACTGTGTCAAATAAGGTTCAAATCGGTTCATAACCTGATATAGCTGCCATATAAACCGATCTGGGATCTTGACTTCTTGACCCCTAGAGGTCGCAATTATTATCCGATATGCCTGAAATTTTGTACGACGGATCCTCTCATGACCATCAACAAACGTGTTTATTATGGTCTGAATCGGTCTATAGCCCGATACAGATCCCATATAAATCGTTCTCTCTATTTTACTTCGTGAGCCCCAATGGGCCCAATTCTTATACGAATTGGCTGACATTTTACACAGGTCTCCAACATATAATTTATTTGTGGTCCGAACCGGACCATATCTTGATATCGTTTTAATAGCAGAGCAACTCTTTTCTTATATCCTTTTTTGCCTAAGAAGAGATGTCGGGAAAAGAACTCGACAAATGCGATCCATGGTGGAGGGTATATAAGATACGGCCCGGCCGAACTTAGCACGCTTTTACTTGTTTGGTATGAATTGTAATAACTGTGCTAAGTATGGTTTCGATCGTTTTCATAATCGGTTGATAACCTGATAAAGCTGCCATTTAAACCGATTCCCCAATATGACACTCTGATCCACTGGAGGGCGCAATTTTAACTCGATTTGCCTGAAATTATAGAGGTGATATTTTTCTATGACTTCTAACAGCCATGAAAAGGACGGTCCATATCGGTCAATAATTTAATGTAGCTTATACATTTATATATAGAAAAGCCATTCAAAGACTTGCCAAATGCGATTTATGGCGGAGGGTATATAAGATTCGTCCCGGCCGAACTTAGCACGCTTTTACTTATTTATTGATTCAAATGACAAAAATGTGTGGAAGTAATCTACATTTCACAATCCATTTAATATCCCGGTAGAATAGACCTCCCTCTCTAATGCATACAACCTTCCCTAGTAAGAAAACGCGCTCATCGATAGTAAAACTTCGCTCAGACTTGGACTGGTAATCTACATAGTCTATTCTACCGGTATCTAATATAACCAAATTTTGCTTCCCAAACCCCTTAGTATTTTAAAAAAAACATCTTAACCAATCTTTGAATAACCTCTATATGCCTATCCATTTGGAGTAGGGCACTAACGCAATAAAGCATAAGAACTGCAACTTGATATGCAAAAATTGTAACAACTCTAGCTAGATAACAACCGCTAAAGGACGATATACTAATAAATTATTCCGATAAGTTATTAACAGCAAGAACGGTGAATTGTTTCTGCATTCAAAGAAATATGATAAAATGTGCCGTCTCTGCCATTTCTCATTTAAGAAGCGATTTTAAGGTTAAGTCATGACATTTCATACGAAACATGTTAAGTTCAAGAAACTTGTGGCTCTGAAATAAAGAAGAAATATTGCAGGCCACATTCATTAAAATAGAATTTTATTTTTGACAAAAATGTCTTTTTATACCCTCCACCATAAGAAGGGGGGTATACTAATTTCGTCATTCTGATTGTAACTACTCGAAATATTCGTCTGAGACCCCATAAAGTATATATATTCTTGATCGTCGTGAAATTTTATGTCGATCTAGCCATGTCCGTCCGTCCGTCCGTCTGTCTGTCGAAAGCACGCTAACTTCCGAAGGAGTAAAGCTAGCCGCTTGAAATTTTGCACAAATACTTCTTCTTAGTGTAGGTCGGTTGGTATTGTAAATGGGCCATATCGGTCCATGTTTTGATATAGCTGTCATATAAACCGATCTTGGGTCTTGACTTCTTGAGCCTCTAGAGTGCGCAATTCTTATCCGATTGGAATGAAATTTTGCACGACGTGTTTTGCTATGATATCCAACAACTGTGCTAAGTATGGTTCAAATTGGTCCATAACCTGATATAGCTGCCATATAAACCGATCTTGGGTCTTGACTTCTTGAGCCTCTAGAGTGCGCAATTCTTATCCGATTGGGATGAAATTTTGCACGACGTGTTTCGTTATTATATCCAACAACTGTGCCAAGTATGGTTCAAATCGGTCTATAACCTTATATAGCTGTCATATAAACCGATCTTGGGTCTTGATTTCTTGAGCCTCTAGAGTGCGCAATTCTTATCTGATTGGAATGAAATTTTGCACGACGTGTTTTGATATTATATCCAACAACTGTGCCAAGTATCGTTCAAATCGGTTCATAACCTGATATAGCTGCCATATAAACCGATCTTGGGTCTTGACTTCTTGAGCCTCTAGAGTGCGCAATTCTTATCCGATCAGAATGAAATTTTGCACGACGTGTTTCGTTATGATATCCAACAACTGTACCAAGTACGGTTCAAATCGGTCAATAACCTGATATAGCTGCCATATAAACCGATCTGGGGTCTTGACTTCTTGAGCCTCTAGAGTGCGCAATTCTTATCCGATTGGAATGAAATTTTGCACGACGTGTTTTGTTATGATATCCAACAACTGTGCCAAGTATGGTTCAAATCGGTCTATAACCTTATATAGCTGTCATATAAACCGATCTTGGGTCTTGACTTCTTGAGCCTCTAGAGGGCGCAATTCTTATCCAATTTGAATGAATTTTGGCACGTAGTATTCTGTTATGATATCCAACAACTGTGCTAAGTATGGTTCAGATCGGTCTATAACCTTATATAGCTGTCATATAAACAGATCTGGGGACTTGATTTCTTGAGCTTCTAGAGGGCGCAATTCCTATCCGATTTGTTATTGTTACTTTCAACAACTATGTCAAATAAAGTACAAGTCGGTTCATAACCTGATTTAGCTGACATATAAACCGATCTGGGATCTTGACTTCTTGAGCTTCTAGAGGTCGCAATTATTATTCGATTTGCCTGAAATTTTGTACGACGGATTCTCTGGGGGCCACGGTAGCGCAGAGGTTAGCATGTCCGCCTATGACGCTGAACGCCTGGGTTCGAATCCTGGCGAGACCATCAGAAAAAATGTTCAGCGGTGGTTTTCCCCTCCTAATGCTGGCAACATTTGTGAGGTACTATGACATGTAAAACTTCTCTCCAAAGAGGTGTCGCACTGCGGCACGCCGTTCGGACTCGGCTATAAAAAGGAGGCCCCTTATCATTGAGCATAAAACTTGAATCGGACTGCACTCATTGATATGTGAGAAGTTAGCCCCTGTTCCTTAGTGGAATGTTCATGGGCAAAATCTGCATTTGGATTCTCTCATGACCCTTAACATACCTGTTTATTATGGTCTGAATCGGTCTATAGCCCGATACAGCTCCCATATAAATCGATCTCTCTATTTTTCTTCTTGAGCCCACAAAGAGCGCAATTCTTATTCGAATTGGCTGACATTTTACACAGGTCTCCAACATAAATATAATTTAATTGTGGTCCAAACCGGACCATATCTTAATATCGCTCTAATAGCAGAGCAAATCGTTTCTTATATCCTTTTTTTTTTGCCTAAGAAGAGATGCCTGGAAAAGAATTCAACAAATGCGATCCATGCTGGAGGGTATATAAGATTCGGCCCGGCCGAACTTAGCACGCTTTTACTTGTTACTTGTTATGTTTGTTTTAATATCAATTTCATACCCACCATCAAAGATAGGGGGAATATTAATTAATTTATTATACCCTCCACCATAAGATGGGGGGTATACTAATTTCGTCATTCTGTTTGTAACTACTCGAAATATTCGTCTGAGACCCCATAAAGTATATATATTCTTGATCGTCGCCACATTTTATGTCGATCTAGCCATGTCCGTCCGTCTGTCCGTCCGTCCGTCCGTCCGTCTGTCTGTCGAAAGCACGCTAACTTCCGAAGGAGTAAAGCTAGCCGCTTGAAATTTTGCACAAATACTTCTTATTAGTGTAGGTCGGTTGATATTGTAAATGGGCCATATCGGTCCATGTTTTGATATAGCTGCCATATAAACCGATCTTGGGTCTTGACTTCTTGACCCTCTAGAGTGCGCAATTCTTATCCGATTGGAATGAAATTTTGCACGACGTGTTTTGTTATGATATCCAACAACTGTGCCAAGTATGGTTCAAATCGGTCTATAACCTGATATAGCTGCCATATAAACCGATCTTGGGTCTTGACTTCTTGAGCCTCTAGAGTGCGCAATTCTTATCCGAATGGAATGGAATTTCGCACGACGTGTTTTGTTGTGATACCCAACAACTGTGCCAAGTATGGTTCAAATCGGTCCATAACCTGATATAGCTGCCATATAAACCGATCTTGGGTCGTGACTTCTTGAGCCTCTAGAGGGCACAATTCTTATCCGATTTGAATGCATTTTTGCACGAAGTATTTCGTTATAATATCCAACAACTGTGCCAAGTATGGTTGAAATCGGTCCATAACCTGATATAGCTGTCATATAAACAGATCTGGGGATTTGACTTCTTGAGCTTCTAGAGGTTGCAATTCCTATCCGATTTGGCTGCAATTTTGCATGACGTATTTTATTTTTACTTTCAACAACTGTGTCAAATAAGGTTCAAATCGGTTCATAACCTGATATAGCTGCCATATAAACCGATCTGGGATCTTGACTTCGTGACCCCTAGAGGTCGCAATTATTATCTGATATGCCTGAAATTTTGTACTACGGATCCTCTCATGACCATCAACAAACGTGTTTATTATGGTCTGAATCGGTCTTTAGCCCGATACAGATCCCATATAAATCGTTCTCTCTATTTTATTTCGTGAGCCCCAATGGGCGCAATTCTTATACGAATTGGCTGAAATTTTACACAGGTCTCCAACATATAATTTAATTGTGGTCCGAACCGGACCATATCTTGATATCGTTTTAATAGCAGAGCAACTCTTTTCTTATACCCTTTTTTGCCTAAGAAGAGATGCCGGGAAAAGAACTCGACAAATGCGATCCATGGTGGAGGGTATATAAGATTCGGCCCGGCCGAACTTAGCACGCTTTTACTTGTTTTTTTTTTGCCCTATACACCTGCAAGAGGGCCATTGGCAAAAGATTTGGGTTTAGGTATATACTCCAGTTGCCAGACCTGTAATGAAATATGGTGTTGTGATCTGGTGGACGGCGATTCCAAAGGCCATAAACTGCTCAATAATTAGACGGAACCAAACAAAGGCTTGTTTGATGCACTGAATTAAATGCTACATCTAATGCCTTTGGACATTGTTCTAGACAAATTGCAGCGACCACTGCCGCGAAGTTAAAGAAGCTTTCTTTTTGGTCATGTGGCGGCTACGGACACTGTGTTATCCTTGATACAATATCCGATGTTGCAGGCAGTGTAGATTACACCCTCCTTAGCCGCTTTTTGATAAAAAAAAAAATACTCTACCACTATTCGTGATAGGACCGATTGGAACTACGATATCCAACAGTTATATAGACTTCTATACAGATGGTTCCAAACTAGACGACCAGGTGGGCTTTGGGGTGTACTCTAAAGAACTGGTCATATTGAAAAGCAGCCGTTAAATCCCAGGAGTACGTATTTTTGAACACAAAAACCGCCCTCGATTGTCCCAGATCGCAGACATGCGGACGAGATGGCTCAACAGTTCAAAATTCATCTGTTCTGGGTACCGGGCCACAGAGATATCCCAGGGAATTGTAAAGCAGACGAGTTTGCGAGACTAGGAACTACCTTACACATTCCAAGGATACTGGAATCTGTGGGTATGCCTCTAGTGACATATAAGCTAAGTTTTCAGGACAAGGCCCGAAGAACAACGAATGACAGATGGTCACAAAGAGGGGGCTATGAGCATTCCAAAACTATGTGGCCTAACCTAGATTTGAAGAGGTCCACCGCTTTGCTGTCAATGGCTAGAACAGACGTCTCAGTCATTGTGTCCGTCATGGCAGGTCACTGTCTAATCAGAAAACATGCTAACAGACTGAAGGTTGCCAGTAACGAATTTTTCAAAAGCTGTGAGGACATCGAAGAAGAAGGAACTATAGAACACCTTCTGTGTATATTTTCTGTACTGACAGTCAGAAGGAGTTCCACTTTGGGTTCTCATTTCTCTGAGAACCTGTCTGATTTAGCGGATGTGAATATTCGCAAGTTGTTGGATTTTTAAAAGCTATCTGGATGGTTCAATGGTAGGAAATAGAAGGCATCATATGAAAACATATAAGTGAGTCTGATGCAAGACTCCCATTAAAACCTAACCTAACCATGGTCAAGGTCGGTCTTTATTTGGACCCATTATATGAACTCGTTTTTGCCGATTTCGCTAAAATTAGGGACAGTGAGTTGCGTTAGAAATCTCGAGACCCTTCTTCAATTTGGCCAAGATCGTTTCAGATTGCTCGATTTCGTTAGCTATGTCAGGCTCATCGACGTTCGTGTGCAATATGAAAAAGATCAGTCTTTATTTTGATATAGCTGCGCCATAGACCGATCTCCCGATTAAAAGCCTTGGACTTCTAAAAGGCGAATTTTTTGTCCGATTTCGCCATTTTTAGTGTTAAATTCTTAGACCCCTAAAAGGTGAATTTTTTAACCGATGCATTTGGTACAAAGATTTGTGTTAGACCCTTACGCAGCCTTCCTGAATATGATGGAGATCGGACTATACTTAGGTAGAGCTTCTATGGGTTAATTAATGGTACATTTTTCGCCGTACAAGGGGCCTGCCTGCCATAAGGCACCAGGACAACAGAGGGCACTTAAATTTTGCGCAAGATCTCGTTAAAACCTTAGCTCTAACCATTTTTTTTTCAGAAATATCTTTACCCGTTCTCACACGGCGTATTTTTACTACTTTTCGATTTTCCCCCTCTGTGCGACGTGTCGCAGTGCGATACCTCTTTGCGGAGAAGTTTTTACTTGCCGTGCGTTCAACGTCTACTAACCTCTGCACTACGGTGTACATCCGCTCGCTTGAAAATTCAACAAAATGAAAAGAAAATCATTATATTCTGAGAACGTGTTCAATTAACACAATCGAACACAGTCGAACTTCTCTATAAAGAATAAAAATTGAAAACACAACATTTTTCAGCCATTTTCAGCTATTTTTACCTCTTTATAACGAACTTCTCTGTAAAGAATATTATTTACCTAATTGTTTTTAAAGCGCCAGTTGAAATTCTCATGCAAACCAATCTCTCTATAACGAATTTTTTAGCAAACTTTCGTATTCAAGTTCACACAAAAAAATGGGGGAGCAAAATGAAACTCATCCAATGATTATCATTAACGCACTTGTAGACAGCCACAAAATAAAACCAGTGAGGAAAGACAAAAGTCAGGCGGTGTCGACTTTATAATTCCCTATACCTAGCCAATAGATACAAAGTGGGAGCTATGTCTAATTCTGAACCAATTTTGATGGACCTCGCCGGATGTTTTCAGATGGGTTATTAAACAATCCGTGTCACATTTCGAGCATATATGTTCAAACTGTAATAACTACGGTTCACATATGACAACATTATTGCAAATTACCAAAAATGTGATAATTTGGTATTCGTCGAGAAAAGCGCTGTGGAAAATTTTGGTAAGATTGGTCAAAAACTCTCTTGCAGTGGCTCTAAAAGTGAAAATCGGCGATATACATACAGCTTTATCTAAATCTGAACCGATTTCTATAAAATTCATCTATAATGTCGAGAAGCAAGAGAAAATCTTTCCTGCCATAATTCGAGAGAATCGATTAACAAATGGCCATTTGATTGCAATATTACTGCAAATCGGACGAGAATATATAGCTATGTCTAAATCTGAACCGATTTCGAGTAAACTTTATAGACATTGTTGAAGTCGTCGAGGAGCGTTGTACAAACTTTTGGGAAGATTGGTCAATAAATGCGCTTGCAGTGGCTCTAGGTGTGAAAATCGGGCGATATATATACATATGAAAGCTACATCTAAATCTGATTTCCATTTCCATGAAATGCACCAGTAATGTCGAGAGTTATTAGAAAATCCTTCCTGCCAAATTTCGAGAAAATCGTTTAACAAATGACCATTTTATTGCAGCATTACTACAAATCGGACGAACATATATATGGGAGCTATATCCAAATCTGAACAGATTCTTTCCAATTTCAATAGGCTTCGTCTCTAGGCCAAAGAACATGCCCATGCCATATTTGAAGACGATCTAATGGAACTTGCAACCTGTAGTTTCTACACAAATTAACATGAACAGACGGACAGACAGACAGACGGACAGACAGATAGACAGACGGACATAGCTAAATCGAATCAGAAAGTGATTCTGAGTCGATCGGTATACTTATAAATCTATCTCTCTTCCTTTTGGGTGTTACAAACTAATTCACTAAATTATAATACCCTGTACTACAGTAGTGGTGTAGGGTATAAACACAAATGACATTTTAAAGAAAAGTGTCATATTATAAAGAAGGAATGTTTGCTAGAACACTCTCATATATTAAAAAAAAAAAAAAAAACAGAAACGCCATCCCCAATTTATTGTATCCATTGAATTTCAGAACGTTAGGATGCTTGAGATGCTTTTTGGTGAGACTCGAAAAACCAGTAAAAGATCTGTCGTTTGAGAATGGGTAGAGAATTAAAAGGATTATGCGCAATATTTTAAGACGCAATTCGTCAACGCGCTTCTCAGCGGGGGACTAATATTGGTCACCTCGGAATTTCGAAAATTTTTTCGGCCTACCATATCTTAATTTGTGGACCGATTTCCATTTTTTTTTTTTTTTTTTGCTGGAAAGTGCTAAAAACTCTACAAAAATGTCGGCTTGAGGTCTACAATATCTCTTCTGGTCTCGGGAATTTTCGACTTTTAATTTTTTGTATTTTAGCCGAGACGGCATCACTCCTCCGCAGTCAATTTACTAAAGAATGGAGATTTTGAAACCATCTTTCCCCCAAATGGTTACATGGGTTGCCTTTTATATTTTGGGGATTAGAGAACACTAAAACAAACATTAATCATCGAAAATTGCTTTATTGTTTTCCAAAATATTCCCCAAAGAGATCTACACACTTTTACAAGCGTTTGAACGGCTATATAATTTAAAATTTTTTTAATTATAAAGTGAATCAAACAATAAAAAAACTATTCAAATCAATTAATGGTTAAATTGCGAAATAAACTGCTGATTGAAAGTATTTAACCAAACAGTGTCAATCTAGTACACGTATGATATAATTGTGCTGCAATCACATCCAAATATTTGCCTTTACAATTTTGGCTTAATAAAGAAATTTGTGTATAAAACTAAAAAATTTTCTGAAATAGGGTCTATAAAGGAATTTGTATAATTAATAAAAAATTTTGTATTTGTAGTAATGACAAACTGAATTATTCAATCAAAGCGGTTATAAAATCAACAAACAATGAATCTCAGCACTTAGCAAAGTCTTGCAGTTTAAATTGTTGTATATACTCATATTGCTGTGTGGTCACTGTCTAGGTGAAAAAGTCCACGTCAATTTTATTCATCAGTGATTGCCTTTTGTTTTACTGCGGCCAATTACGACAGTTTTGAAAATGTGGCACCAAACCAAAGTCAATAAAACACATGTAAAAGCGTGCCAAGTTCGGCCGGGCCGAATCTTAAATACCCTCCACCATGGATCGCATTTGTCGAGTTCGTTTCCCGGCATCTCTTCTTAGGCAAAAAAAGGATATAAGAAAAGATTTGCTCTGCTATTAGAGCGATATCAAGATATGGTCCGGTTTGGACCACAAGTAAACTACATGCTAAAGACCTGCCTAAAATGTCAGCCAATTCGAATAAGAATTGCGCCCTTTGGGGGATCAAGAAGTAAAATAGAGAGATCGATTTATATGGGAGCTGTATCAAGCTATAGACCGATTCAGACCATAATAAACACGTATGTTGATGGTCATGAGAGGATCCGTCGTACAAAATTTCAAGCAAATCGGAAAATAATTGGGACCTCTAGAGGCTCAAGAAGTCAAGATCCCAGATCGGTTTATATGGCAGCCATATCAGGTTATGAACCGATTTGAACCTTTTTTGACACATTTGTTGAAAGTAAGAATAAAATACGCCATGCAAAATTTCAGCCAAATCGGATAGGAATTGCGCCCTCTAGAAGCTCAAGGAATCAAGTCCCCAGATCTGTCTATATGACAGCAATATCAAGTTATGAACCGATTTGAATCATACTTGGCGAAGTTGTTGTATATCGGATTTTTCATATAGTCGGCATTGACAAATTTTTTCACAGCTTGTGACTCTGTAATTGCATTTTTCTTCTGTCAGTTATCAGCTGTTACTTTTAGTTTGCTTTAGAAAAAAAGTGTAAAAAAAGTATATTTGATTAAAGTTCATTCTAAGTTTTATTAAAAATGCATCAAAAATCCGCAATTACTTTTTGGGCAACCAATACTTCGCGCAAAAATTCATTCAAATCGGATAAGAATTGCGCCCTCTAGAGGCTCAAGAAGTCAAGACCTAAGAATGGTTTATATGAGAGCTATATCAGGTTATGGACCCATTTGAACCATACTTGGCACAATTGTTGGCTATCATAATAAAACACGTCACCCAAATTTCAACCAAATCGGATAGGAATTGCGCCTAGAAATCAAGTCTCCATCAACATACGTGTTTATTATGATCTGAATCGATCTATAGCCAGATACAGCTCCCATATAAATCGTTCTCTCTATTTTACTTCTTGAGCCCCCAGAGGGCCCAATTCTTATTCGAATTGGCTGACATTTTACACAGGTCTCCAACATATAATTTGATTGTGATCCAAACCGCACCATATCTTGATATCGCTCTAATAGCAGAGCAAATCTTTTCTTATATCTTTTTTGCCTAAGAGATGCCGGGAAAAGAACTCGACAAATGCGATCCATGGTGGAGGGTATATAAGATTCGGCCCGGCCGAACTTAGCACGCTTTTACTTGTTTTTCGATTGAAATAAATTGTAATGGATACTAAACTCAGCATTTCGAGTATAAAGATATGCCACTGCGCCGTAATTTCATCGGGACAAGAAGTACTTTCATCAAGCAGTTGGGTCAGTCGAGTGGAGTATGCCGTTGCCATCTGTTGTGTTTGCAGCTTTTCAATGTTCAGTGTCAGATCGTATTTTTCTCACCATACTCAAACGTGTGCGAACCTTTGTGGCAACAAGGCAATGATCCGAATCTATGTTTGCTCCTCAGATCGATCGTACATCTAACACTCTGGATGAATGACTTCCATCTACTACAACATGATCAATTTGGATTCTTGTGTTTTGATAGGGTGACAACCATGTAGCCGTGTGAATCCTTCGTTGTTGAAATCTGGTGCTGTCAACTACCATGTTCTTTGCCGCCACGAAATTTATTAGCCTCAATCCATTATGGGAAGTTTCTTCGCGCAGGCTAAATTTTCCGACTGGTTGGACCAAAGATATTTTCCTTCCCTCTGTTTACATTAAAATCTCTCAGAACGATTTTAGCATCATTGCCGGGACAGCGGTCGTATTCTCTCGCTCATAGAAAATATCCTTGGTCATCGCACTTTCTGCAAGGCGGTAATTTCTGTCCTGTACTTCTCCAACACATCCGCCAGTTCGAATCCGGACATTCCACACTGTAAAATATAGACCTAGAAGTTTGAGTCGATTAGGCTGACATTTTGCACGCGATGTTTTGTTACGACTTCCAACAACTGTGACAAATACGGCCAAAATCAGTCTATAACCTGATATAGTTCCCATGTAAAACGACCTCTCGATCATACTTGTTCTAATCCTAGAAGATTTAATTTTTGCTGTTTGGACAGAAATTTGGTATATAGAATAAAATTATGCCCTTCAACTAAATTTATTTTGTATGAAGTTTTAGCAGAATCCATGGAGGTGGGTTCCCAAAATTCGGCCCGGTCGAACTTAGCACACTTTTACTTGTTTCTTCTTTCTTTTAGAAAATATATTAAAAAAAAAAAAATAAAAGAAAAGCAAATGCATCTAATTTGAATGTTATTCAGTTTTCCTCGATATTTCGATTGACGTCGTCAATCATCTGGAGGTATTAAAACAGTTGAACTGGGTAAAAATTGAGTCGAATTTCTCTTATTAAAGCTATTCTCTACTGTAGTAGACAAATAGCTATTTGTCAGTAGACAAGTAGCTTTAATTAGAGAAATTCGACTCATTTTTCAAAAAAATATTTGTTAATAATGCAAGAAATGTCAATTATTTCCTTTTATTAAATTGGTAAAAATGTTGTCTGAGAGAAGGCACAACTTTCAAATAAATTGTTTTATTGAGTGAATAACTGCTTTAATTGGATTTTTAAGCTTGTCATAAACCCCAATCACAAAATTGTTAATCAATAATACAAATTCGTTTATAGGTCCGATTTCAGCTAATTTTTTAATTTAATGAACAAATTTCTTAATTGAACAATGTTTTCTAATTTTTCGGTGCATATGCAGATCCGCAAACCATGATCCTTCCTGGGGTCCGTTTTTATTTATATTCTTTTGTTTCTCAGAGAAATTGTAATTTCACGAGGGCGGGTTACTGGCTCAACGCCCCGCATGGGTTTTGTGATATCGCATGTGTATCTCTGGGTGTCACTTGCCTCTAGCTCCAAGGTCCGATGCTGGCCTCCAGCCGCCACGAACCTGGGGACAGAGGCTGATGTTATCCATTGGTTAAATAAAGGCGCCAATAACTCGCCTTGTTCTCTAGTGTATCATTGGTACCCAGTATTTAAGTAAGAGTCAGTGCCACCTGTCCCTCAACCCGTCGGCTGGGGCTGACGAAAGATTACTTGCAAGTAGGCACAAGGAAAAAAATTTAATGATATGAAGACTTTTACATTCTGTCTGAAAACAATTTATCTGTTAAGGTACGTTCAGATTAATCAAATACTTGACCTTACTTAATTTTTGACCTTATATGCCAAATTCGTACATTCTTGGTTTTATATTCACATTAGAACCTTTAGTTTAACACATTTTGTTTGTTCAAAAACAAATCAAATGACGTTAACCATTGGATCAAAAAAGTCTTTTTATTTGCCTTAAACTCTGTCTACACTGCTCATTAAATCCGGATTTAGGGCTCTCATCAGCTGATTTTATAAAGGATTTTATAAATCAGATGATCGAGCCAATAAATCCGGATTTAAAGAGCAGTGTAAACGGGGTTCTGCATTAGATTGCATATAAAATTAATTTTTCTTTATTTGATCTTATATTTTTTACATGCAATCGAATAAAGGGCAAATCAAAATCCTTTTTTGATCTAATGTCTAACACTATTTGATTTGTATTTGGACAAAAAAATGAGTCTATTCAAGAATAAAATATGTGATTAATCTGAACGTACCTGTATATGTGCATTCGTTGTCTCTGAAGAAGAAGAAAATAACTAATTTTTATTTTTCATTGATATGACAAACGACCTTATAGCCCAGTAACACAAAGTCATACACAAAAACAATATAAAATACAGCGTTTTTAAAAACCACATGTCATGATTCAATGGAAAATAGAATATCAATACCAAAAATTATCGAGGGAATTCATCACTTTGTTAAAAATGTAAGTTCTAGTATACCTACATATGCTTCATAATCTCTAACAATCCATATTCCAATTTCCTTTTAAATCTTTTTTTTTTTTTTGGTAATTTATAGTGTTGTCGCCGATAAAAAATCAAAGTTTTTTTTTATTAATGTTAAAAATAACCTTTTTGATGTTGTTGAATTTCAGCGACTTACCGATTGGTTATCTTAAACGCCACTTCAAAGTATTCACAAATAAAAATATTTTTATACACGCCATTAAGCTGGAATGAATGAAAAGCTAAGAAACGTAGAAACGTAGATAAGATTAAACATTGATTTTTGTGACAAGAAGACACGAGAGCGGAAGAAAAAAAATCAGTTATCGAAATTTCATACGATGCGAATGGGTGCGTTTCCATAAAGCGCTTAAACGGTACCAAATGCGTTGCACTGTGGCATAAACATGAAAAAAAAAATAATAATAAAAACATTTGCCATTTGAGAACAAATAGAGCTACAATATCTCTTTGAAATTTTGAATGGTTAGACCTGAGGTATTAATGAGATCACGCGCAAAATTGTTCGTGCTGTCTTCATGTCAAACCTCCGATTACCAACATTTCGAGGTCTGCAATATTTTGAAAGATCTTTGCCGCCGTTCATTAGTAGAATGTTCATGTGCAAAATTTGCAATTTTCGAGAGCATTTGCGTTTCGATTTTTATTCTGATGCATGATTAGGGTTGGTGAGAAAATTTACAAATCCAATTATCCGGCTAAAAGTTATGCAGTTTGAATATAAACAAGTAAAATCGCATTTAGTTCGGCCGGGCCGAATTTTGGATACCCACCACCTCTCGGGTATATATAAATAACATTTCGTTAAAATCCGGTGAAAAATTCAGGATGCTGATCATATAGCAGCTTTATCGAAATATAGTACGATCTAGACCGAACTCGCCATAACTCACTGTTCAAAATGTCAGCATAAACTTGTTATAAAAAGTCTCACATGCGGTGGTTTTCCCCTCCCAGTGCTGGCAACATTTGTGAGGTACTATGCCATGTAAAACTTCTCTCCAAAGAGGTGTCGCACTGCGGCACGCCGTTCGGACTCGGCTATAAAAAGGAGGCCCCTTATCATTGAGCTTAAAACTTGAATCGGACTGCCCTCTTTGATATGTGAGAAGTTTGCCCCCGTTCCTTAGTGGAATGTTCATGGGAACCATTTGCAATTTTTACATGGGTTGAAGACCGTTAATCGGGAGATCGATATATAAAGCAGCTATATCAAAATATTATCCAATCTGAAGCATATTCGGTGTTTTAACATAAGTTAGGTTGGGTTAAAAAGAGGGGCGGATAATAATGCCATGCCACTATGTTGTGCGCTCTGAATACTAAAAGTAACCTCGTAAAAGAAAATTTAAGTTAGGAATTGCATACTACTTACAAAATGCCTAATTGTTTTCCATACCACACCCCTAAGTTGGTTCATGTCTGGAATTGTGTCCCCTCTTAAGTAGCAGTGTCTGTTAGCAGCGAAAGCCGAGCAATGACATAAGTAATGCTCCAACGTCTCATCATCTATCACACATGTCCTACATATATTATCACATGCCGCACCAATTTTGCTTTGGTGAATTTGTAGTAGTAGGTTTTAGCACAACTCACTGTACTTAATTTCAGCTAAATCAGGGAATATATTGGGTTGCACAAAAAGTAATTGCGGATTTTTCATATAGTCGGCGTTGAAAATTTTTTTCGAAGCTTGTGACTCTGTAATCGCATTCTTTCTTCTGTCAGTTATCAGCTGTTACTTTTAGCTTGCTTTAGAAAAAAAGTGTAAAAAAGGATATTTGATTTAAGTTCATTTTAAGTTTTATTAAAAATGCATTTACTTTCTTTTAAAAAATCCGCAATTACTTTTTGGGCAACCCAATATATGCTATTTATGGACAAGAAACCTTCAATCGAGAGATAGGTCTATATAGGGGCTATAAATTAATACTCGACACGAACGTTGAAGGTCTGAACACACTTAACTGTGTTAAATTTCAGTCAAATCGGATAATAAATACAGCTTTTATGAGCCTAAGACAATAAATCGAGATATCGGCTGTTATGGCGGCTTTATTAAGATATAGTCCGATATTGACCATTTTCGAACTTAACCTGCCTATGGACAAAAAAAGAATCTGCGCAAAGTTCCAGCCCAACGTCTTCGTTTTTAAAGACTGTAGCGTAATTTCAACAGACAGACGGACATAATTATATCGTCTAAGATTTTTGCGAGAACCGAGACTACTTTTCGGTGGAGGGTTTAAAAATGGATTTTTTTCTATTTAGTTCCTATTGAAAAAACTTGGTTATATACCTTAACTTTTTCTTTATGTTTCGTAAAGAAGACATATTGTATTTGTAAAGAAGGCATATTGCAGATGTGTTTCAAGTTAAATCTTAGCAACAAATTTCAACTTAAATAGGTGTTATATGTACTACCAATAAGCAAATTTTATACCCACCACCATAGAATGGGGGTATACTTATATAGTCATTCCGTTTGTAACACACTTAGAAATAATCGTCTAAGACCCCATTAAGTATATATATTCTGGATCGTCTCGGCGCTCTGAGTCGATCTAGTCATGTCCGTCTATCGAAATCACGATAGCGTAAAGCTAACCACTTGAAATTTGCATACATACTTAATATTGATGTAGGTCGTTGGTGATTGCAAATGGGCCGATTTTACTTCTTGAGCCCCTGGAAGCCGCAATCTTTGTTCGATTTAGCTGAAATTTTGCATGTAGTGTTCTGTAAGGACTTCCAATAACTGTGCCTTGTTCAGCCATTACAAGCCGCAATTTTTGTCGGATTTGGCTGAAATTTTGCATGCTGTGTTCTGTTACGACTTCCAACAACTGTGCCTAATACTGTCCAAATCAGTCTATAACCTGATATAGCTCCCATGTAAAGCGGTCTGTCGATCATCCTTGTTCGGTTCCTAGAAGCTTTAATTCTTGCTGGTTTGGCAGAAGTTTGGTATGTAGAATGAAATTATGCCCTTCAACTTAATTTATTTTGTATATAATTTTTGAAGATTCCATGGTGGTGGGTTCCCAAGATTAGGCTCGGCCGAAATTAGCAACCTTTTACTTGTTTACCATTTGGATTTACGTTTTTATACCCACCACCATAAACTGGGGCATACTAATCTAGTCATTCCGCTTGTAACACCTCGAAATATTCGTCTTAGACCTCATAAAGTATAAATATTCTTGATCGTCTCGACGTTCTGAGTTGATCTAGCCTTCTTGAAAAAACCGGTTCAGATTTGGATAAAGCTAGTATGGTTTGGATATAGCTACTACATATATAGCAGTAATAATGAAATAAATTGGTCATTTGTTAGCCGATTCTCTCGAAATTTGACAGAAAGGATTTTCTCTTGACTTGATTTCTTGATTTCTTCTAGATCCACTGCAAGCGCATTTATTTGCCAATCTTGCCAAAACTTTGTACAACGGCTTTCTCGGCAATTACCACAATATCTAATAAGTTTGGTCAAAATCGGATCAGATTTAGATATAGCTGCCATAAACCGCCCGATTTTCACTTCTAGAGCCATTGCAAGCTCATTTATTAACCAATCTTGCCAAATTTGTGCATAAGGCTTTTCTAGATGCCTACAACAATATCTAAGAAGTTTGGTCAAAATCGGTTCAGATTATGATGTAGCTCCCATATATATGTTCGTCAGATTTTGGGTAATTGCAATAATTTTGTCATTTGTCAACCGGAGTTATTACAGTTTGAACACTCATAGAAAAATGTTTGCTGAAAATAGCAAACACTGTCGGCTGAATATTAGCAGTTAATTTTGCTGCTAATTCTAAAAAATTCCTAGTAAAGGGTGATTTTTTTGAGGTTAGGATTTTCATGCATTAGTATTTGACAGATCACGTGGGATTTCAGACATGGTGTCAAAGAGAAAGATGCTCAGTATGCTTTGACATTTCATCATGAATAGACTTACTAACGAGCAACGCTTGCAAATCATTGAATTTTATTACCAAAATCAGTGTTCGGTTCGAAATGTGTTCATTCACCGTAACGTTGCGTCCAACAGCATCTTTGAAAAAATACGGTCCAATGATTCCACCAGCGTACAAACCACACCAAACAGTGCATTTTTCGGGATGCATGGGCAGTTCTTGAACGGCTTCTGGTTGCTCTTCACTCCAAATGCGGCAATTTTGCTTATTTACGTAGCCATTCAACCAGAAATGAGCCTCATCGCTGAACAAAATTTGTCAAAATTTGAACACATTTCGAACCAAACACTGATTTTGGTAATAAAATTCAATGATTTGCAAGCGTTGCTCGTTAGTAAGTCTATTCATGATGAAATGTCAAAGCATACTGAGCATCTTTCTCTTTGACACCATGTCTGAAATCCCACGTGATCTGTCAAATACTAATGCATGAAAATCCTAACCTCAAAAAAATCACCCTTTATATTAAATACAAGTAACAGCCAACCATAAAAAGTAGAATACACATTTTTTTCAGCAGACTTGTGTATTTAAAACATCGGATTTTGTGAGTTGAAATAGCAGTAAGAAATGTTTGCTAATACAGCAACCCTATGTTTGCTGAAATAGCAGTAAGGTTTGCCTTCCCATTTTCAGCAGACAAAAACTGCTGTTTTAGCAAACATTTTTGCTGTTTTGAATAACAAATTTGGTTGAGTGTACGAGTTTTTTTTATAACTCATCTTAAAATATTCGCCGAGGTCCATCAAAATTGCTTAGAATTAGATATAGCTCCCACTTTGTACTTATAGGTTAGGTGAAGAGTATTATAAAGTCGGCACCGCCCGACTTTTGCCTTTCCTTACTAGTTATATATAGGATAAACATTCGATTATACCGCGATTATATGACCCGCTCCTATCCTCCATCCATTCCATACTCCGCTTATTCCTAGACAATATGCCAAACTACTGAAGCGCAAGATTCGGTTAGGTTAGGCAAGAGTGGCATTCCCTTACAGACTCACTTGGACAATTTAAAGTCCATTGTCATACCACAGTAGCGACAGACCAAGGCCTCTAGTGGGAATCCAACCCATGACCCCCGCAATGATATTCCGAGCACGCTACCAACTTGGCTACCAGGCGAGGCGTATGTATGTATTGGTCTAATCACGCTCCTGTAAGGAGCCGGTCAACCAATTGCTGGTCTATGGTCTAGGTCTGTAGGCCTCTTATGTTGCTTAACTTGCCTTGCCGGGCTTGGGTATAAACACCTCCCTCGCCTCCTCCTAGGCTTTCGGAGTATATACAAGTCCTAGGCAGGTTGTGAAAATAAACAGATTGGGCGCCAAATAGTCGGCCACTTTTTGCAGTATCGCCGGAAATATTCCATCAGGTCCTTTACTTTAATTGTCTATGAAAGACCATTTGTCCCATTAGCCGAACGTAAAATAGCGTTCCAAGCGCCTTAATACCAAGTTTCGAAACCTTGATCTTTCCATCGGGCTTTGGCCGTCCCGGTTTGCGTGTACCACCGTGATCGCTTTCAAAAGACTCTTTCGCTGGAGCTTCTTCATTCATTCTGACGACATGACCTAGCCAACGCAACCGTTGTACTTCGATACGTTTAAATATACTAACGTCGTCATACAGTTTGTGGTTCATACGACGCAAACTGGTCCATTAACGAAGAATCTTTCTCTCAAACACTCCATTAGTGCCTCGTCTGCTTTCACAAGTACCCATGCCTCATAACCATATAAGAACACGGGTAGTATCAGTGTCTTGTGTAGTGTAATCTTCGCCTGTCGAAAGGTGGCCTTGTTTCTAAACTGCTTACTTAGTCCGAAGTAGCATCTGTTTGCCAGTACTATTCTTCGCTTTTAAAATTGGTGTCATTCGTTTCGGGTACGGGTACAGTGCCTAGGTAGATAAAGTTGTTGACTATCTCAAAGTTATTGTTCGCAACATTCAAGAGCATGTGTTGTCTTGTGAGAAGTGTGCCATTTCTATTCACAATCGCATCTCGTATAATCTTCTCCAGCAGAATATAAAGAGATCACACGAAAAGCTATCTCCTTGTCTGAAACCTCGTTTGGTATTGAATGGTTCGGAGAGGTTCTTTCCTCTCGTTACTGAGGAATGTGTTTCAGCAGGTGTCATCCTGCAGAGTCTTATTAATTTGGCAGTGATACAAAACTCAAGCATGGCTTGAAATACCTTTGAAAGTACAGGGGTAACGACAGCGGCTTTGTAGTCAACAAAGAAATGGTAGGTGTTGATTTGTCATTCTCGGGTTTTTTGTCGCAGTTTGGATATCTGGTCTATATAGTGGATTGACCGGGTCCAAAGCCGCATTGATTGGGCCCAATTATCTCACTGGCTTAAGTTGTAATCTATTACACAGTACGCTCGAGAATATCTTGTACGCGATGGGGAGGAGATATTCCGTGTACGGGATATAGTACGCTGAAGTTCCACTGATCGGGAATGTGTTCTTCTAGCAAGATCGCGCAGACAAGCTGATGCATACGCCTTATCAGCGTGTCGGTCGTAAATAGTTTTGAGGGTAACCCGTCGGCTCCTTTTTCCTTGTTGTTTTTTAGTCGGGTCATAGCTACTTGGACCACTTTCTGACTAGAAGGTAAACATTCTGTACCATAATCAGGGATTGGTTCTGCAGTATATTCTTCGCTGCCATTGTAGGACACTAGCAGCCGGGAAAAAGTTCTTTCCATATTCTCAGCACACTATCTGTATCAGTTACGGGATTTCCCTTTTTTCTCTGCAGGAGGATGTGCTTGTACCAAAGTCATCGTTTGATGTTTGATTCTTTGGTAGAATTTCCGGACTTCATTCTGACTTCTGTACATCTCTATTCGCTTACATTCACGTCTTTCCATACCTTCTTCTTTCTGCGGAATAGACGCTTCTCCTCTCTCCTTTTCTCCCAATACCTGTCCTTCATCTGGCGCGTTGCTACTAATTGCAGGGTTACTCTATGTGCCGCATTCTTGGCTTCAATAGCATCTCGACACTCTTGGTCGTACCATGGGTTTCTTGGGAGGAGGTTTCCGGTACCCAAGCACGGATTTCGCGGCATTTTTCATGAAATGGGCAATGGATTGCCTTCTGCGCCGATATATCATTCGTCAATCAGTTGGGTCAATGTAGTGAAGTATGCCTTTGACATCTGTTGTGTTTGCAGCTTTTTCACGACATACTTTGCTACAACAAGGTAATTTTTCGAATTTATATTTGCTCCACGGATTGATCATACATCCAACACGCTAGATGAATGCATTCCATTTATCAAATCTATCTATCTAAAGACAAATTTTAAATAATATTTTTACATATATATTTTTTTATATATGAATAGCTTTAGTTCTTCGAAACTAACTACTAAATTTCCCATAAGTGCAGTCCGATTAAGCGACCTCCTTTTTATTGCCGAGTCCGAACGGCGTGCCGCATAGCGACACCACTTGGTAGAGAAGTATTTACATGTCACGATACCTCACAAATGTAGCCAGCATTAGTAAGCCACCGCTAAAAAATTTTCTGATGTTCACTGCGGGATTTGAACTCAGGTGTTCAGCGTCATAGGCGGATATGCTAAGCTCTGCGCCATGGTGGCCTCCACTTTTTTGAAAGTAAGAATGCTTAAATTTTATCGCGATGGATAATATATACACTATCATACGCCAGGTCCCTTTGCTGCCCCCGATAGTACACCCAATGTCAAGGTGTAATTCGCAGTTTTGGGAGCTTAAGCCTAAACCATAACGTAAGTTCCATTTTGTAAAATAAAAAAAAAAAAACATCTTCCAGTCGCCCAATATATCGTATACAATCTAAAACTGTGTCCTAAATCAGAGCTTTCGCTGAATCCGTTAAGAAAATGACAATTTGTACGTTTACACCTAAATGTGCGAATTTCAAAAAAATCTTCTAGTCGCTCCATATATACTGTCAAGGTGTACCAAATTTCATAGCTCTAGCCCAATCAGAAAAGAAAGCATAATTTTATACGTTTTAGTTCCCAAATGAACGAGTTCCGAAAATTATTCTAGTTGCACAGTATATACTGTCAAGGTATAACTAACTGTATCCCAAATTTGGGAGCTTAAGCTCAATTCGTAAAAAGGGACTAATTTGAACGTTTTAGTAACTAAATTTACGAATTTCAAAAAAAGTCATATTCAACGGATATATACTCTTAATGTGTACTTGTATACAAAATTTCAGTGTTCCAACTAAATCCGTAAAGAATGAACCATTTTGTAGATTTTAGTACATAAAAGTACGAATTTCAAAAATCTCTCCTAGTCGTCCAATATATATAGTCAAGGTGTAACAGTATCCCATTTATGAGAGCTGTAGTACAATCTGTAAAGAAGTATAATTTTGTTCTTTTTAGTGCCTAAATGTACGAAATTCAAAATTCTAGCCGCCTGGTACATACTGCGATGTACTTTTTTCCCAAATTTCAGAGCTGTAGCCTGTAGTGCCTAAACATGCGAATATCACAAAATCCCGTCGTATCACGCTTTTAACAATGTGCGGACCGACATAGACCAGTACCGGGTGGACCCGGTCCTTAGAGACTGGATAAACATATGCTAAGGAACAGGTGGATAAATTGTGTGTCCAATGACATAAATATAAGGGAGAGGCAGGCATTTTATCGCCACTCCTATGGGTGACCACCATGAATGACATATTACGGATGTTGACTGAAGAGGGATTTGAATCCGTCTGCTACGCAGACGATGTTATAATACTTCTATGGAGTAAGGATCCGATCGAGCTATGAGGAAGTGCCGAAAGGGTCTTGCATATGGCATATGACTTGGCTAGACCCAAAGGTATCAATAATAACCCAGAGAAGACTGAAATATGCTTGTTCACGAGGAAGACGAAAGTGGGCCAATTTAACGCACCACGTTTCCTAAATAAGACGATTTCGAGGTCAAATACTTAAGAGTGAACTTGGACAGAAAACTGAATTGGAAGTGTCACATTCATAAGCGTACTGAGAAGGCTCACAGATGTTGGACACTATGTAGACGGGCCGTAGGCTCGAAATTGGGCCTGAATCCTAAGATAGTCCACTAGCTCTACAGGAACGTGATTAGACCAATACTTAATTACGCCTCAGTAGTTTAGAGGATTGCTATGGAGAAAAAGTGCAACATAAGGACCATACAACAGGTTCAGAGAACATGTTGTCTTGGCATAGGCGGAGCGATGAGGACCACGCCCACTAGGGCACTGGCGATTATTCTAGATATCCGACCCATTGACATACAGATTATATGTGAGGCAGCCACTGCGTCTATGAGACTTAAGGCGATGGGAGAATGAACAGAGTATGGGAGGAGCTCATACCATCGCGGTATAATCGAGGCGACGATAGGAAACCTAGAAGGAAGGGAAGAGGTTTCCGATCGGGTACCTGAAATTAACCTTGAAGTCGAGTGCGAGGCACTTCTGCCATCAGCACAGTCTTGGATTGACGGAACCCTAGAATTGTCATCTGGAAGATCATGTTACACGGATGGATCAAAGCTAAAGGACAGAGATGGCCTGAGGGTCTACATTGAGAACCCAGGGACTGAGATCTCTTTAAGACTGCCTGACCATAATATGGTCCCGGAATGCTTGAAGTGGTGTGGTGCTAACGCAAGAACGTCGAGTGTGAACATTTTTACCGACAGTAAAATTGCCATAAGGGCAATTACAACCACGATGGTAAGGTCACGAATGTCTTGCATTGTAAGAAAGAGATTAACGGCTTCTCTGAGGATGGGAAAATCGGCATCGTTTGGGTGCCAGACCATAACGGAGTAAGGGGAAATGATAGGGCAGACGATTTGGCGTTGAAATCCACAGGACTGCCGTCGATAACATTGGTTAACCCAAAGCCTTTCGGGTCGACGCAAACCAAGCTAAGGGAGTGGGCGACGAATGCGCATGCAACATTGTGGAACAGCTAAACGGTCGGTAGGACGGCGAAAATCCTACGGGTGGAACCAGATTGTGAGAAGACGAGGCTATTACTGAAAGGAAGCAAGAAAGAGGTCAGTATAGCTATTGGTGTCATAACGGGACACATAGGGCTACGAGCTCACTAATGTAAAATCGGTGCGGCAAGTGATAGCATGTGTAGGGCATGCGGGGAAGATGATGAGACGTTGGAGTAGTTCCTTTGCCATTGCCCGGCTTTCGCGTCTAACAGATTTTTCGGGGATTAATTTTTTTCATTCAGTGAGACATTCTCTCATTATTTATGGTAAAATTTTAATAGAATTGTTTTTTGTGTAGTTTTTCAAACAGTAATCGCGAAAACATGGGTTTTCACCGGAGAAAATCAAATCAAAAATCAAATCAAATCAAAGTACCTGCCATTACTTAATTATTTCGACATCGTTTTGACTGGGCGGCATTTACATAATGTTGTAGTTCGGTGGTATCCTTTTTAGAAAATAGTTTCAATGTGCAGATGCAAATTTGCCCATGAACATTCCATTAACGAACAGGGACAAACTTCTCACATATCAAAGGTTGCTGCTCTATTCAAATTTTAAGCTCAATGATAGGGGCCTCCTTTTTATAGCCGTGTCCGAATGGCCGCAGTGCAAAACGGCTTTGGGGAGAAGTATTTGCATGGCAAAGTATCTCACAAACATTAGGAGGGGATGACCACAGCTGAAAAATTTTTCTGATGTTCTCGTCAAGATTCGAACCCAGGCATTCAACGTCATAGGCGGATATTGGTGGCCTTATATAGTTTCAAAACATGACCTCTAACATTTATGCAAATTATGTTAAATATTTGATATGGTTTCTTTTTACAAACTATCACGCCTCTTCAGTGGCAAAATGTAGCAAAAAAATTAAAGTGATTTAAGTGTTTTATCCCAAATAATAATAATAACTACAATTTTATTTCTACTAATGATCATAAAGGGTTTCTTCATGTTTGTTGTTTTCACCATTTTAGGTTAGTATAAGAAATAAAAAAAAGTTTTCGTTATTGCTCGATTCGTTGCATGAAGGAACATCCGTAATTATACTTTAAAACAACTCCTCTTGCCATCCAGCCAACTTCAAGAGGATCGTATCGATATATGTCTTTGATCGTTCAAAGATGACTACTGCTCCTATTTGGTGTGGCTTGAGATGATCGAGGACGTTTTGTTTTTTTGCCTTCGCTTTTGGTGCTCAGTGGCTTTAGTTGGAATGCAATTTGTCTTGCTTTAGTATTCTATCCATTCGCCAGTAGAGATCAAAATGTTGTGTTCCATCTCTATTATCGGTTGTTTTATTGTGTGATCCTTTTCCTTAAACGATTTTAATTCATTTGTCCGTCCTTCTATAGACAGGAGTATCATGCAGGCTCCGTTCATTGGTTTGATGTGTTTGACAGAAAGCATGCCAAGGTATAACGAGAGTAAATTTTACTTCAGGAAACACATCAGAACTTATGAAATCTTGAGCACAAATAAGCTATTAACAAGTAAAAGCGTGCTAAGGTTGGCCGCGCCGAATCTTATATACCCTCCACCATGGATCGCGTTTGTCAAGTTCTTTCCCCGGTATCACTTTATAGGCAAACAAAGGCTAATGGATACGAATTGCTATGCCATTGGAGCAATAGCAAGTTATACATGGATTAGATGTTGGAGACCATAGTAGAAGTCGGTGTTTTAAATTTAGCCTAATCGGATAAGAATTGAGCCCCATAGGGGATCAAAAATAAAATTGGAAATCGGTTAATATGGCAGCTATATTAGATTAAGAACAGATTCAAACCGTATTTGGTACATAATCGAAAGTCCTAGGAAAATCGTTGTGAAAATTTTAGCCAAATCAGACAAGAACTGCGACCTCTAGGGGCTCAAGAAGTGCAATCAGGAGAAGGGTTTATATGAGAGCTACATCAGGTTTTAGACCGTTTCAGACCATACTAAACACGTGTGATGAGGGTCATAAAACAAGTCATTGTGCAAAATTTCAGTAAAATCGAATAAGAATTGCGCCATCTAGAGTCTCAAGAAGTCTAGATGCTAGAACGGTTTATGTGTCAGCTATATCAAAACATGGACCGATATGTCCCATTTAGAATCCCAACCGACATACAACAATATGAAACACTTCTGCCAAATTTCAAGCGCCTATCTTAGGGCCTGTCTTGGACCAATATTTCGAAGTGTTACAAAAGGAATGTTGTAATTAGTATACCCTCACCCTATGGTGGAGGATGTTCTGAGCTCCTTCTATAATTTCTGACACCTAGTTTCGAAATACCGTACTCCACTTGATCGTTCTATGGAATGAATCAGAGTCTTGTGCAGTGTAAATTTGGTCTACCGGAAGATTTGTTCTTGAATTGCTTGCTTTATCCAAAGAACGGGGAAAAATAAAAAAAATTATATATTAGGTCCCCCTTCAACTAATAGTGCTTTCATACGAAGGTTTTTTAACAAATGAATGTTACATAATTTTCACAAAAATTAAAACCTTTGTTTATGTAAACAAAATGGATTTTTCATTTTGATATAAAATTAGAACAAGTAAAATCGTGTTCGGCCGAGCCGAATTTTGGGTACCTACCATCATGCTTTACGCTAAAAATGTATCTTTTTTAACTGAGTTTGTATTTGAATCATTTTTGGTCTCAAGAAGTCATATCGAAATATCGACACTTTATTGACCGATTCGGATTTAATGCCATAAGATTGAGCTTTGGGCCAAATATCAGCCAAATCAGCTGAAAATTTAGGCTTCTAAGGGCTGAAGAAGTCAAATCCAGAGATCGGTTTATTTGAGGGCTATATCAGTTTATAGACCGATTCGGATCATACTTGCATAGATGTTGGAAGTTATCACTCAAGTCTTTGTTCCAAATCTCAACCAAATCGGATGAAAATTGAGGCTTCTAGGGGCTAAAGAATTCAAATCGGGAGATCGGTTTATATGGGAGCTATATCCAAATCTGAACCGGTATAACCCATTTGCAATCCCTAACTACCTACATCAATAAGAAGTATCTGAGCGAAATTTCAAACGGCTAGCTTTATGCGTTCGACCGCTATCGTGATTTCGGCAGACGGACGGACGGACCTGGCCATACAGACTCAGAATGTCGAGACGATCCAGAATATATATACTATATGGGGTCGCAGACCAATATTTCGAGGTGTTACAAACGGAATGACTTCATTCAGAGAAATTTGTTAGTAAAAACAGCAAACATGTTTGCTGTAACAGCAGAAAGTCTGCTGAAAATGGGAAAGCAGTAATTTGTTGCTAAAACAGCAAACATTTTCCGCCGTTTTGAAATGATAGAAAGTTTAAAATATGTTTATATGTCATCTTATCTTTCAATGTTACAAGCATATAACGTACAATTTTTTCCGATTTTCTATGATTTGCTAATTTTTAAACTAATTTAAATAGCAGCAGACAAAATAACTACTGCAATTATACTTATGATTTTAAAAATAAATGAACTCCCAATATTGCCTTTTTTATACCCTCCACCATAAGATGGGGGGTATACTAATTTCGTCATTCTGTTTGTAACTACTCGAAATATTCGTCTGAGACCCCATAAAGTATATATATTCTTGATCGTCGTGAAATTTTATGTCGATCTAGCCATGTCCGTCCGTCCGTCCGTCCGTCCGTCCGTCCGTCCGTCCGTCTGTCTGTCGAAAGCACGCTAACTTCCGAAGGAGTAAAGCTAGCCGCTTGAAATTTTGCACAAATACTTCTTATTAGTGTAGGTCGGTTGGTATTGTAAATGGGCCATATCGGTCCATGTTTTGATATAGCTGCCATATAAACCGATCTTGGGTCTTGACTTCTTGACCCTCTAGAGTGCGCAATTCTTATCCGATTGGAATGAAATTTTGCACGACGTGTTTTGTTATGATATCCAACAACTGTGCCAAGTATGGTTCAAATCGGTCTATAACCTGATATAGCTGCCATATAAACCGATCTTGGGTCTTGACTTCTTGAGCCTCTAGAGTGCGCAATTCTTATCCGAATGGAATGGAATTTCGCACGACGTGTTTTGTTATGATACCCAACAACTGTGCCAAGTATGGTTCAAATCGGTCCATAACCTGATATAGCTGCCATATAAACCGATCTTGGGTCGTGACTTCTTGAGCCTCTAGAGGGCACAATTCTTATCCGATTTGAATGAATTTTTGCACGAAGTATTTCGTTATAATATCCAAAAACTGTGCCAAGTATGGTTGAAATCGGTCCATAACCTGATATAGCTGTCATATAAACAGATCTGGGGATTTGACTTCTTGAGCTTCTAGAGGTCGCAATTCCTATCCGATTTGGCTGCAATTTTGCATGACGTATTTTATTTTTACTTTCAACAACTGTGTCAAATAAGGTTCAAATCGGTTCATAACCTGATATAGCTGCCAAATAAACCGATCTGGGATCTTGACTTCTTGACCCCTAGAGGTCGCAATTATTATCCGATATGCCTGAAATTTTGTACGACGGATCCTCTCATGACCATCAACAAACGTGTTTATTATGGTCTGAATCGGTCTTTAGCCCGATACAGATCCCATATAAATCGTTCTCTCTATTTTATTTCGTGAGCCCCAATGGGCGCAATTCTTATACGAATTGGCTGAAATTTTACACAGGTCTCCAACATATAATTTAATTGTGGTCCGAACCGGACCATATCTTGATATGGTTTTAATAGCAGAGCAACTCTTTTCTTATACCCTTTTTTGCCTAAGAAGAGATGCCGGGAAAAGAACTCGACAAATGCGATCCATGGTGGAGGGTATATAAGATTCGGCCCGGCCGAACTTAGCACGCTTTTACTTGTTTTTGGTAATATGTAGCAAATGCCCCAATTATTGTTTAGCAGTTAAAAAATTTTGAGTGGATTCATTCAAAAGTTAAACATGTTTAATTTAATATCAGCAGACAGTGTTTGCTCTAGTGGTGGGTATAAAAAGATTTTATAGAGCCATGAACATATGGTTAGTAACCTTAAATTTAAATAAAAGGCAAAAAAAGCAGTAACTGCCAACATAGAGTGAATCTAAAAAGACCGATTTGGGCCACCATATTTTTTTCAGTGTTCTTCAGTGAAGTGTACTGAATCAAAGAAGCTAAATTTCAGCTGCACGAACTTACACCATTTTTATATTTTGGATTATTTTGAAAAAAAAAAAAGATTTTTCAGACGATGTTTAAAAAAGAGATTAAAAATTCCTCTCAATTGGGATTCTGGCATATCAAAATATTCTACATAAACGTTCGCCGGGAAATTCTATTATAGCCCCCTGAATACACCAAACCCCAAAAGTTAACATAAACGCCGGAAATCAGTAAAACAGGAAACAAAATTCAAAAACAAAGTCATATGTTAAAGTTAACGCCTTCTATGGGCTTAAGAACTCAAATCAAGAGTGGTTAAAATGAGAACTATATCATGTTTTTACCAATTTGGACTAGATTTGGCAGAGTTCTTGAGAGGCATAGCAGAGCCAAATCAGATAATAACTGCCACCTCTGGAAGATCGTGGTTTTAAATTGGGAAATCCGTTTATATGGGAGTTATATCAGGTTTTAGACCGATTAGGACAAAACTCCGTATTTTCTATATGACATTCAAATATACCTCTGTGCAAAATTTTAGATCTTTATTTTAAATCTAAATATTTTTGTGCAACGAATATATGAAGAGGCAACACTGTGCGGTGGTGCCAAATTGGATAAAACTGCTGTATATCTCAAATTAATACTTCAAAGTTTCTACGTTTGACTGCGTGTAAAAGACGTTCTGAGAGTCAATAACATCTACTTTGTTTTGTCTTCATTTACTGGCAGTCCCACTTTTACTGACTCTCTTTTGATCTCTTCAGTAGTAACTGTATTTACTGCTTATGGTAGGGTATAAATAAAACGCTAATTTAAAATTTAATCTCTAATACAGTACACTCAAGAGTAATACAGTACATTCAAGAGAAGCAGTTATGGTTTCTTTCTTATGTATGAGATTGGTATGCTAAGGTTCCAGTCATCGGGTATGCGTTCCTCTAGCCAGATCGCGCAGATGAACTGGTGAATATGCCTTATCAGCGTGTCACCTCCGATCTTAAATAGTTAAGTTGGTAACCCATCAGCTCCTGCCCCTTGTTGTTTATCAGTCTGGTCACTGCTAATTTAACCTCAGTATTCTCTTCGCCGCCATTGTGGGATACTAGCAGCTGGGAAAAATTTTATTTCCAAATCCTAATCACACTATCTGTATCTGTTACCGGATTTTCTTCTCTGTCTCTGAAAGAGGATATGCCTGTACCATCGATTTGATTCTTTAGTAAAATTTCACAACTTCATGCAGATTCCTGTGCATCTGGATTTGCCCACACTCACGTCTTTCCGTGTCCCTCCTCTCTCTATGGAATAGACGTTTCTTGTCGCTCCTTTTCTCCCGATACCACTCTATACCTGGGTCGTTGCTACCGATTGCAGTGTTGCTATTCTTGGCTACAGTAGCATTTGGGCAGTCATAGTCGTACCATGGATACCTTGTGGAAGCCTTTTGGTATCCAAGAACGAATTTCACTAAATTTCCTATAGGGTGAGCAATGGTTTGTCATTGCACCGTTCAGTATCTAACATGCTAACCTGCCCTCGGTGGCCCATCAATCTATTATCGGACGTTATTCCATGAAGGCAACATTTTCCAACGGTCGCAATGTGTGCGAAATGACCGATCTAGCGCGTTAAAATTCATTTTTCAAATTGAAACGAACGGAAAATGGGTTTTCAGTGGATCACCAAAATTTCACTGACCTTATATATTAAATCAACATTAATTGATTTGATCTACTTTGGGTTGTGTAAGCAGTTTAGAAACAAGGCCACCTCTCGACAGACGAAGATCACACTATATAAGACACGGATACTACTAGTGTTGATATGGTTCTGAGGCATGGGTAATTGTCAGTGCTTGGAGTATTTGTGAAAAAGATTAATCGTAAAATATATGGACCAGTTTGCGTTAATGGAGAATATAGGCGTCGAATAAACCACTTTGAGCTGTACGACGACGATAGCATAGTTACACATATCAAAATACAATGGGTGCGTTGGCTAGGCCAGTTGTCAGAATGGATGGAGAAGCTCAAAAAGACTTTTCAAGGAAAACACTGTGGTACACGCAAACCGGGACGACCAAAAGCCCGATAAAAAGATCAAGTGGTTGGAGACACATTGAAACTTGGTGTCAGAGATTATAAAATGAGCGAAGAAGATCGAGGCGCTTTGAACGCTATTCTACGTTCGGCTAGTTGAACAAATGTTCTGTCATAGCCAATTAAAGTAAGTAAGTAAAAAAGTTTTTGTCCATCGTCAAAAACTCTACAAATTTGCATTTGTGTCAATTTAGTAAAAACCTTTAAGGAAAGGCAAAAGTAGGGCGGTGCCGTCTGTATAAAACCCTACCCCTATAAAAAAAGTGGGAGCTATATCTGATTCTCAACCAATTTTGATGAACCTCGACGGATGTTTTCAGATGGGCTATTAAACAATCCCTTTCAAATTTCGAGCAAAGTAAATATGTTCAAACTGTAGTGACTACGGTTGACAAATGACAACATTGTGGCAAATTGCGCAATATCTGACTAACATATATATGGGAGCTATATCTAAATCTGAACTGATTTCGACCAAACTTATTAGATATTTTGGTAGTGTTGTTGTCCGCTTGCAGTGGCGCTAGAAGTGAAAATCGGGCGATATATATGCATGAGAGCTATATCTTAATCTGAGCCGATTTCACTGAAATTCACCAGTAATATCAAGAGTCATAAGAAAATCCTTCCTGCCAAATTTCGAGAGAATCAGTTAACAAAGGACCAAATAATTGCAATATTTCTCAAAATCGGACGAACATATATATGGGAGCTATATCTAAATCTGTACAGATTTCAACCAAACTTCTTGGATATTGAAGTAGTCGCCTAGAAAAGCGTTGTGTAAAATTTTCGGAAGATTGGTCAATGAATGCGACTGCAGTTACTCTAAATTGGGAAATATATACACATACGAGAGCTATATCAAAATTTGAATCGATTTCTATGAAATTCACCAGTAATGTCGAGAGTCAAGATAAAATCTTTCCATCTTTCCATTTCGATAGAGTCGGTTAACAAATGACCATTTTATTGCATTATTACTGCAAATCGAACGAACATATATATGTGAGCTATATCCAAATCTAAACCGATTTTTTCCAGTTTTAAAAGGCTTCGTCTTTACGCCAAAAAAAAATGTATGTGCCAAATTTGAAGAAGATAGGATGATTGTTGCGACATGGAGTTTGAACACAAATTACCATGGACAGACGGACAGAAAGACGGACATAGTTAAATCGAATCAGAAAGTGATTCCGAGTCGATCGTTATACTTCTCAATGGATCTAACTCTCTTCTTTCTGGGCGTTACAAAGACATGCATTAAGTATAATACCCTGTACCACATTGGTGGTGTAGGGTATAAATATTGGTGTTATTTATAGATAGTGGTATGTAGTGACCAAAAAAAAAATTTACTCTTGCTCAATTTTTTTTTTTATTGAAAAATGATTGAACTTAGGTATATGTCCATTAGAGCGTCTCATGTTATAAGAGAGAATATAGATCGGTTGGGATTGTAAATGGGCAATATCAGTCCATGTATTGATATAGCTGCCATATAAACCGGTCCTGAATCTTGATTTGGCTGAAATTTTGCATGAGTTAGTTTGTTATGGCCAAAAGCGGTTTATAAACTGATGTAGCTCCTATATAAACCGATTTCGGATTCTGACTTCATGAGCCACTAGAGAGCGCAATTATTATCCGATAAGGCTGAAATTGTGCATGAATTGTTTTGTTATGACTTCCAACTGTGCCAAGTATGGTCTAAATCGGTTCATAGCCTGATATAGCAGTCATGTAATCGGATTTCGGATTCTGACTTGTTGAGCCGGTAGATAGCGCAATTATTATCCGATATGGCTGAAATTTTGCATGAATTGATTTGTTTTAACTTTCAACTACCACGCCAAGTGTGGTCTAAAGCGGTTCAAAAACTGATAAAGCTCCCAAATTAACCGATCTCCCGATTATACTTCTTGAGCCTCTACAGGACATTCTGCATAAAATGTTTTGCTATAGCTTCCAACAACTGTGCCAAGTATGGTAAATCGGTTTATAAAGTGATATAGCTCCATATAAACCGATTTCGGATCCCGATTTGGCTGAAATTTAGCATGAAGTGTTTTATTATGACTTTTTAATTGGTTCATTACCTGATATAGCTTCCATATAAAACGAGTTCCCGATTATACTTCTTGAGCCTCCACAGGGCGCAATTATTATCCGATTTGGCTGAAATTTTGCACGCTTTTACTGGTCTCCAACAGCCAAGCCAAGTACGGACCCAATCGATTTATAACTCATAAAATAATTTTGCACATATCACTTTTTTATTCCAAAGACAAACGCTAAGAATTTTGGTAAAAATCTGTTCAGATTTAGATATAGCTCCTTCATATATAGATCGCCCGATTAACACTTAAAAGCGCGTAAATACTCCAATTACGAAATTCAGTATGCAATGTTGTATTACCCATCTGAAAGCCTGTGCTATATTTCATCAAAATCGGATCAGATCAACATCACCTTTCTATGTTGTTGCGACGCCGCTCCCAATCCATCTAACTTTCCGTTTGGCGGTGATGTTGCCCTTGTATTTTGTTCAGTGCAACCGCCAGTGCATATAATGCACCGTCTCTATAAAGAGTTCGGACAATTCAGGTGCAGATCCGCAGATCATGGTCCTTAATTCGCCTTTGATGTCGTCAACGTTAGGTGAATACATCTTTATCATTCTTCTTTTTCTCAGAGTAATTGACTTTCTACGAGTGAGGCATTCATAAAACTTCGCCACAAAGAGGTGCCATTCGGTCTCCACAATAAAAAGGAAGTCCTTTTGCATTAAGGTTAAACATGAATCGAACAGCACGCAATGATATGAGTGAAATATCCTCGCTGTTTCGTAATAACATTTTAATGGAAAAAATTCCCATCGCAAACTCATACTAATTTTTTCTAATTTAATGTTTCAAATATCCTATCATACCAAATGTTATCTCTGTTAACGAATGTCTGTCCATCTCCATGTCTGCCATCGTGTCTGTCTGTTTTTCAACATAATTCAGCAAGCATCGCTGAACAGTAACAAAAACCAAAAAAACCACAATTCCAAAAAAAAAAAACGGGGCATTATAATGAAATCGCAGACATAAACTCCCTATAATTACCGACACCCTGGACGTTGTAAATGCATCGAAATAGTTCCGCCCTCAGGGTAATATTTCATAAAAACGTGCGCTTAGGCTAGATGGCTGGCTTGCTGGCTGGTTGGTCGATTTGCTTTCTCGACCCTACACATACAAAGTATGGCAGTTGCCTTGAAGTCGAAAAATTGTTGGTGGCTGACTTAACCTGCTACCCGGTGTTCCGTTTTTGGCTTCAATGCTTTGGCACTGGGTAAATTGCAGCAAACTGGGGTGCTTGCTATTACTTGTGGTTTGACGCTTAATAACTTGCATGACTACAACATGGATCGCCGTCATCGTCCAAGGAGCGGGCAACCAACATACAACATCTCAACCCCTGCAACAACCAGAGGCAACATTATGCCATGCCAGCAACATAATGTCGGCTTTTCATTTTTTTTTTTTTTTGTTTTAAATCGGCCGTTTTAGTCGCAGACTCAAAGTATAAATGCAGATACAATGTATTTGTGATCATATCGATGGCTTTGAATAAATGTTGGATGGTTTTATTAAAGGAATATACCTTACGACTGTTTTTCCTTTCATTTTGCAACTCTTGCCGCAAAACCTGGGTGTTGCTCCACGCCAATAAGAGCGGGCGAGCGAGAGAGACGGAGAAGGGAGCGCTAGAGACAAGGGCAATTTACATTTTTGTTGCAACATATTTCACCATTCAAAATGAATATGCGACGAAGTCTTCCTCCTGGTGGCTGTCGGTTGCATGAAAAATGATGCATATCTGTGTGAGCAAGCAAACACAGCATCACAGGACCAGATGAACAGTCAAGTTTCTGTAAAATTAAATGTTTCGCAAATTATTAATTGTTTCTTCGATTCTTGGAATGCAAGAACATAATTGCAGCGAAACACCTCTCCGTCAAGAGCACCGGAGCACCAAAAGAAGAAATAATCCACTTTTTCAAAAGCGAGATGCAAAAATTTTGTTATTGAAGATGTGAATATCTTCCATATGCTACATGGAATTAAGTGGAAAGTCCTTATCTATTTGTTAGGAAAATAAGAAGACCTGCTTTCATTTTCATTTCAGCGGTTCATTATCCCCTCCTAATTCTGGCAACATTTGTGAGGTACTAGCTATGCATAGAAGCCATGTAAAAGCTTCTCCCCAAAAAGGTGTCGTTCTGCTGCGCGCCCTTTGGACTCGGCTATGGTAAGGAGGTCCGCTAGTATTGAGCCTAAACTTGAATCGTACAGCACTCATTGATATGTGAGAAGATTGATCCTGTTACTTGATGGAATGTTCATGGGAAAATTTGCATTTGCTTTCATTTACAAACGGGAAAAAAGATTAGAGTGTATGTAGGGAAAAACTTATAATTTATATCGCTTCATACTAAGATGGGCTTCAACACTTTAGTTAAATGTTAATTTAATGTAAAAAGAGCTATGGGACACCGCATCACCAAAACATCTCACATAACCATGTATTGCGTGGGAGATCAATAAACGAAATACCCTTGACAACCTTTGAATTCTACTATCAAAACTAGTGAGAAATTGATTTTGTGAATTAGGACCCTTCGATCACGCTATAAAAGTTGTTGAAACCAAAATAGCGCACTTTATTCGAGGCATCGTTTTAGATTTCCAACGTGTCGTGTATCGAATACTCGATTGTCATTGTAATCCAACTTTGAACTTAATATATAAATAGTTTGTACCCTTCGCCACTACTGTGATACTGGGTCTTAAAATTTGTTTGATACACTAGGAAAAAACCGGCTGGAAATTGGACTGCAGTAATGTATTGTTAAGGCAGCAAACATTTTCTGCGAAGGATCCCACCACGCCGAGAGCAACCAGGAGACGGTGTAGACTGAAGGAGACGCACTTTCCAGGTAGCCAGAAAGAGCTCAGCAATCAAGATATCCCAAACCCTACAGGAGCTGCACTATGGAAGTCCCCATCGACTATATTCCCAATGAGGAGAAGGTTAATCGCACATTCCAGCGATTTAAATCGGTCGTACCGGATGGCATCATCCCCGCAATGTAGCAGAAATCTCTTGGAGTTACTCTGCCATATCTGGAACGGATTTTCAGCTTGAGTCTGGCATTGTCCTACTTACCAAGAGCATAGAGAGAGCTCAGCGTGTGCTTTATTCCCAAAGCGAGAAAACTAAATCACAGCACGACGAAGGATTACATGCCCATCAGCCTGTCAACGTTTTGACTCAAAACACTGGAAAGACTGATAGACCTGAAGGTGAGAAAGATACTGACGCCAGAGAACTTCTATGAGGGACAACATGCATACTTAAAGGTTAGGTCGGCGGAGACAGTCCTCCAAGAAGGGTTATAAGAGTTCGCGACGTCACTCCAACAGAAGCGACATTTCTGGATGTTGAGAGGGAATATTACAACGTGGTAATAGGGTAGATGGTCCTCGACCTGGATCGTACGGGGGTTCATCTGATTATCTCTCGTTGGATGAATTGTATTCTGCGTGGCAGGATTATCAACTCAGACTTGGGAAATAGTATGGTCAGAAGACGGGTGACAAGGGGAACGCCACAGTGAGGGGTGTTCTCGGCAATTCTCTAGAATCTATCCACGTGTCCTCTTCCAGGGATGTAGTTTGCAATTATTTAGGGGAGGCACAATTAATAATAATAAGTACGCCAGGTTCGGGCCCCACAGGATTCACGATTTTAGTCATTGGACGGGATCACCTTGTAGTTATCAGGGAAAGCGAAATATGTGGGACTGGATCCGAAACTTTCCTGGAAAAAGAAATTCTGGGAAGGCATTTACCGTCTTCAAAACTCAGGATTTATGTAGACAGAATCACGGCCCCCAGGGCCATAGTTTCGAGGACAGTGAAATCGAAGTGCGTGGCGGTGAATTTGGAATCCCCGAATAGACTCCAGGCTAATGACAAAGCACAGACTTGAGTTGGCGAACACGATGGTATTCGAGGAAATGAGAATATGGACGAATATGCTGAAAATAAGAATGGCTCCTGCCTTGGGAGCGAGGCAATCGCTGGACTCAATATGTGCCATTTGTGCCAGGGATGCACAAACGATTCACTCGCTTATGCTTACATATGCGAGCAAAGCGGATCCACGATCCACTCCGCTCCAACAAAATACAAATCTTAAAGCTACACATTATTTTTTTTTGATTTACGGACTTGTTATTTTGGCGTATTAAAACAAAAATATTAAATTATTACATTAACATG